>NW_027554071.1:0-95000 GCF_045843805.1 Urocitellus parryii
AATATCATTTTAGTATTCAATGTCACAGGGCAGCTATTATAATAGTTTTAGACTGTATAATATGGAGATCATATTAGCATTAAAGGTCTTAGGGCAGAAATTGTATTAGTTTTAGAAGCTATAATATGAACGATATAGTATGGGTATTATATTAGTATTAAAGGCCACAGGGTAGCTATTATATTAGTGGTGGACTGTATAGAATAGAGATGATGTTAGTATTAAAGGCCATAGGACAGCACTTATATTAGTTTTATAATGTATAATAGGATAATATATTAATTATAATCACCACAGGTGTTATGATTTGGATGTGAGGTGTCTCCCAAAGTTCATGTGTGAGACAATGCAAGAAGGTTCAGAGAAGAAATTATGGGGCTTTAAAAGCCTTACCTCAATCAGTAAATTAATCTCCTGATTGGATTAATTGAGTGGTGACTGGAGGCAAGTGGGGTGTGACTGGAGGAGACGGGGCATTTGGGGTAAGCCTTTGACATATATATTTGTATCCAGCAAGTGGAGATCTATTGAGCTAGTGAGCTAGCTAGATATCTCCTTCCTGATCATCATGAGACCTGCTTCCTTCTACCACACTCTTTCACCATGATGTCCTGTTTTACCTTGAGCTCCAAGGAATGGAACCCGCAATGGATTGAGACCTCTGAAACTATGAACACTCAAATCACCTTCCTTCTGATATACCTAGCCTAGTTATCTCATTAGATTAGAAGCCAGCTTGTCACAAGTTATGAAGGATTCATTTCTGTTTTCTGTAAAAATATCAGGATGTCTGTATGGCCTGGCCATTAGTTGATGTTGTAAAGCTGATTGGAATGCCTGCCGGTGCCCTGAACTCACCCAGGTCCGGTTTTCCCTGACCATGTAACAACCCTTTCCTAAACCTTAGTGACACCTCATAAATTCTGGCCCTCCCTGGCCAGATAATGACCCTCTCTGAGTCTCTAAGATCTCCATAAATTCTGATGCCAGGGCCAGCAAAAATGTAAACTTGTGTTATGCTCTTCAGAATGTTGTTATCTGTAACCCCCCCCTTTGTGTAACTTTTTGGGCTATAAAACTGGGCCACAAAGAAGCCTCGGGGCTGTCCTTGGCTCCCCCGATTTTGAGGGGCAAGGCAGCCCGGCTGGTTGAAATAATAAGCTTGCTTTAATTTGATTTTAATTGGAGTCAGTGGTCTTTTCTTGCGTCGTGGTCTAACATTTTGGAGTTACCCAGTGAGATCAAACTGCAGGACCAGACTGCAATATCAGGCTTCTGGAAATTCTGAAGTCGGACCTTCGCTCCGGGGCTCCGGGCTGGAGAGCCACTCTAGGGGGTGCGCACCTTGAGATGTTCCAAGGCCCCAGGGTGAGCCTTTGGTCCTTGGAGAGCTGGAGTGAACTGCCGCACTAAAACAATTAGCAAGCATCCGGTGGATGAGGCCTCCATAGGTAAGTGGCGCCTTCATAACATCTGATATCCGGTTAAGGGAGATCTCTTCTGAAGACAGAGAGGTGGCCTGGTGAGGTTCACATATACTCCTGTCAGGACAGTAATGAGAAATCGTTCTGTCTTCTGTTCTGTTCTGTAGGGAATTCCCCTGGAAGTGTAGAGAGGTGACGACGGGCAGGTACACACTCCTACCCGGGAGCTTTAGCAAGAGGTTGCATTGCTCCTCTGTTTTTCTGTTTCGGTGCCGGGTTTGTGTTTCCTTGTGTTTTGTTCTGGGTTATATATGTTTTTTTCTGTCTTTTGTTGTGTGACTTCTGTGGTGAAACTTAAGGAAAGTGGATGTCAAAATGGGTAATAAAGCAAATAAGCCTGATAGCCCTTTGAACTGTGTTTTAAGGAATTTTGATAAACTTTACCCCTCTTTTGTTAAGCAGAGCTATGATTATCCCATCACCAAGAATCGCCTCTGAACTTTCTGTGAGGCAGAATGGCCCACTTTTGGAATTGGCTGGCCCCCTGAGGGCACCTTTGATCTCCAGGTGGCATGGGCTGTAACTAATGCCACTCTTGGCAACCCTGGCCACCCAGATCAAATAGGATATATCCTACCCTGGGCAGAAGCAACAACTAATCCACCCCCTTGGATGGTCTGGAATGGACAGGGAGGGCAGGCCCTGATTGTGACCAAAAAAAACTTCCCAGGAGCCCTCAATTAAGAGCCCTGTTTTACAGGACGCTCAGGAGGATTCCCCCCCCCCATACACTGGGGCTCCTTTTTATCTCCCTGCTGCTGGTTCAGGAACAATGGAGACAGCTGCAAAAACTGCACCACCACCTCTCTCCCCCTCCCCTGAGCCGCTGCAACTACCTCATTCCACCACTCCTTCTGCTATCACTTCCCCAAATAAGCCAGCCCCTGTTCCATCCCCTCCCCATCCCCGACAGGGTCGCCCCTATGGAAGGCCTGATTCCATCCCCTCCCCAGGCAGACCCGCAGGCACTGTTTCTATTTCTATCCCAGAGGAAGAGGTGACTCTCGCCCCTGTCCTTCCTCTCTGCCAGGTTCCAGAAGGTCGTTACATATATGTACCGTTTTCCACAACGGATCTCTACAATTGGAAAAACCAGAATCCCCCGTTTAGCGTGGATCCTAGTTCCCTGATTTCCCTGGTTGATTCTGTCTTTTTTAATCATCTCCCCACCTGGGATGACTGCCAACAGATTCTGCATACCCTTTTCACTAAGGAGGAAAGGGAGCAAATCCTGGCAGAAGCAGCTAAAGCGCTGCCAGGAATAAACTCTCTTATGCATGACGAGAAAATGGAAGTAATCAACTTGGCTTTACCTAAAAGAAGACCAGACTGGGATTATGGAAGGTTGGAAGGTAGGAGAGCACTCAGTGATTACCACCAGGCTCTATTAGAGGGTCTTAGGAGGGCAGCTCGCAAGCCCACCAATCTTTCTAAAGTAGCAGAGGTGAAACAAAACCCAGAGGAATAGCCTTCAGCGTTTCTTGAAT
Organism: Urocitellus parryii; assembly: GCF_045843805.1. Classification (NCBI taxonomy): domain Eukaryota; kingdom Metazoa; phylum Chordata; class Mammalia; order Rodentia; family Sciuridae; genus Urocitellus; species Urocitellus parryii. Next base: position 2,972 of record NW_027554071.1, read on the forward strand.
GGCTCCTAGAGGCATACCGTCTATATACTCCTATAGATCCTGAGGACCCGACAAATCTGAAGGCGATTAACCTGGCTTTTGTAGCTCAGTCAGCCCCAGACATGCGTAAAAAGATTCAAAAGATAGATGGCTTTGCAGGGAAGAATAGGTCAGAATTATTGGAGATAGCCCAAAAGGGGTTCGAAAAAAGAGAGAGCCGGGATGATCTACTGATAAGGAAAGTAAATCTGGCCACAGTAGCTGCACTAAGGTCTCCTGAAGTTTTCAATTCCAGACAGATGCAGGCGGCACATGGCAGGGGCAAAAGACGGACTCCCCTCCAAATAGATCAGTGTGCCTATTGCTGGGAATATGGACACTGGAAAAATCAGTGCCCCCAACGAAATCGAAAAGACTTTCCCCCGCTGCAGACTGGAGCCCCTCAGCCAAAACCGGCTCTAACTTTAGAAGAATAGGGGGACCATGGCTCTTTCAAACTAGGCTCCCGAGAGCCAATGGTAACCTTCACAATTGGGAGCCAACCTGTAAATTTCTTGGTGGATACAGGGGCTTCATATTCGGTGTTACAGAAGCCCCTAGGATCCCTCACTAATGAAACTATGGAAGTACAAGGGGCAACAGGAGAAATTAAAAATTATAGATGGACCACAGATCGGACTGTTGATGTAGGACAAGGAACAGTGACTCACTCTTTCATTGTTATCCCTGAATGCCCTTTCCCATTGCTGGGGCGGGACCTTCTAAGCAAACTTCAGGTAACTATATCATTTACAGGGGAGATGCCTACACTACAATTGGGGAGTCCTACAAGAGCCTTAACTATAACATGCCCATTAAGTGAGGAATATCTGCTTTCTCAAAATCCTATCCAAGCTTCAGAGGGAAAATGGAAAAAAACTATTAATCCAAGAAATTCCTGCAGTTTGGGCTGAAGATAATCCTCCGGGGTTAGCTAAACATGTGCCACCAGTCGTAGTCCAACTAACCTCTGGGGCTATGCCCATTCGGGTTAGACAATACCCCATTAGCTCTGAAGCCAGAAAAGGCGTCAAAATTCATATCAGACGTCTCCTAAAAGAGGGAATACTAATTAGATGCCAGTCAACCTGGAACATCCCTTTGCTGCCGGTCCAAAAGCCTGGGACTCATGATTACAGACCAGTACAGGACTTAAGAGAAGTACACCCAACCGTCCCAAACCCTTATACCTTGCTCAGTATGTTGCCACCAGAACATACAGTCTACACGGTATTAGATCTGAAAGATGCATTTTTCTCCATTCCTTTGTCAAAACTGAGTCAGCCCATCTTTGCATTTGAATGGACTGACCTGGAACAGGGGATATCGGGACAACTAACCTGGACTCGACTACCTCAAGGATTTAAGAACTCCCCCACCATCTTTGATGAAGCACTCAACAAAGACTTAAGCCTCTTCCGCAGTGAGTACCCCGAGATAACCTTGCTCCAATATGTGGATGATCTTTTACTAGCAGCAAGGGATGAAAGGGACTGTTTAAGGGCCACCCAGGGTTTATTGAGAACCTTGGCTCAATTGGGGTACCGAGTCTCCAAAAAGAAAGCACAAATCTGTTCTCCTCGAGTTACTTATCTAGGATATGAACTGAGGGAAGGGAAAAGGCTGCTATCCCAAGCCCGCATAGAGGTCATAATGAAGATCCCAATCCCAACTACTAAAAGGCAAGTTAGGGAGTTCCTGGGGGCAGTTGGGTACTGCCGTCTTTGGATACCTGGATTTGCTGAAATTGCCAAGCAACTGCAGGGGGCAACTCACCCTTAGTTTGGACTGAAGAAAATGACTTAGCTTTTAAAAATCTAAAAAAGGCCCTGGCACAGGCTCCAGCCCTAACCCTCCCTGATATCTCTAAGCCCTTCCATCTGTATGTTCATGAGAAAAAGGGCATTGCAAAAGGGGTTCTTACCCAAAATCTAGGGCCATGGAAAAGGCCTATTGCCTACATTTCAAAAAGGCTGGATCCAGTAGCGTCAGGATGGCCCCCTTGTTTACGAGCCATTGCGGCTACTGCACTTCTGGTGAAGGAAACAGACAAGCTTACCCTAGGGCAGACTCTAACTGTGACTGCCCCTCATGCAGTGGAAGCTCTATTGAGGGATGCCACAAATCATTGGATGTCAAATGCCCGCCTCACTCAATATCAAGCTCTACTCCTAGATAAAGACAGATTAACCTTCAGTAAATCCCTGGTCATCAATCCAGCAACTCTGCTGCTGGACAGCAATCCAGAGGAGCCAATTCATGTCTGTTCAGAGATGCTGGATGTCATCCAAGGTACTCGACTAGACCTGACTGACATTCCTCTCACCGTCAGAGACGCAGACCTTTACACCGATGGCAGCAGCTATGTCCGGGATGGAATAAGGTATGCAGGGGCAGCTGTAGTCACAGGTCAAAAAGAAGTTATTTGGGCCCAGGCTCTGCCCAGGGGCTCATCAGCCCAGAAAGCAGAAATCATTGCTGTGACACAGGCATTGAGATGGGCAAAAGGAAAACGGGTGAATATCTACACAGACAGCCATTATGCCTTTGCTACGGCACATGTGCATGGACAAATATATAAACAAAGGGGACTTCTAACCTCAGATGGCAAGACCATCAAAAATAAACAAGAAATTCTTGAACTCCTGGAGGCAATTTTGTTACCAGACAAATTGGCTATTATCCACTGGCCTGGACACCGCAAAGACGATAGTCCTCAGACCCAGGGTAACAACCTGGCAGATCAAACAGCCAGGGAAATAGCCCTTGGAGAGCCAAAATACCAAGCTGTCCTAGAACTCTCCAATTATCCAAAATTTCCAGTTAAATTTTGGGAAGAGGCCCCGTCATATACTACAGAAGAAATAAACTCATACTCCTCAATGGGGGCCCAGCAAAACTGTCATGGCTGGTGGACTCTCCCAGATAAAAAAATCTGCATACCTAAGCTACTAGGGAGAAAATGGTTAACTAATCTTCATCAAGCCATGCATTTATTCCCCCAAGAAGATGTCAGAATTGATCTCACCCTATGTCTGGCTACCAGGACATCGAGAGATGCTTCAAGATATCTCAAATCGATGCATGACATGTGCACAGGTAAACGCTAAAAGGAACCAACTTCCACAAGGAAACAGGAGTCAAGGTACTGTACCTGGTGAATTTTGGGAACTAGACTTCACTGAAATTAAACCTGGACTATATGGATATAAATACTTGTTAGTCTTTGTTGATACTGTCTCAGGCTGGGTAGAGGCTTTTCCAACCCGGATGGAAACAGCACAAATAGTAGTTAAAAAGCTAATAACTGAGATTGTTCCTAGATTTGGCCTCCCTCTAATTTTGGGGTCTGACAATGGCCCGGCCTTCACGGCCAAATTATCTCAATTGATTTCAAAGGCCCTTAATATAAACTGGAAATTACGCTGTATGTATTATCCTCAAAGCTCAGGGAAAGTAGAAAGGATGAACAGAACATTGAAGGAAACACTGACTAAATTAATTCTTGAGACTGGTGGTAACTGGGTTGATCTCCTGCCTTTTGCCCTGCTGAGGGCCTGTTGTACTCCTTATCGGGAAAAATTTACCCCTTATGAAATAATTTATGGGCGGCCACCGCCTGTGGTTCCCAGAATACATCTAGATCTGCTGGGAGACATTCCAGTCTCAGAGGCACTTAAAGGGTTACAACTAATCATGGATAAGATCTTTCCTCAGGTCCAGGCTGCTCAACCCATCAGACACAGATCGCCTGATCATTCATTCCAGCCTGGAGATGCTGTGCTGATAAGACAGTTAAAAACCAACAGTCTTGAACCCAGGTGGAAAGGCCCTTACATCGTGATTCTCCGCACTCCCACTGCCCTCAAAGTTGCTGGCATTCCTGCATGGATTCACCATTCACAGCTTAAGAAGGCACCTGCAGAACCCACTGGAGGAGAATCAAGCAACCAAAGGTGGAAAGTGACTAAACGTGGACCCTTTAAAATTAAAATTTCTAAGGGTTAATGTTTTGTCATTAACTTCTCATTTTTTCCTTGTCATTGTAAACATTATGCTAATGTTTTTCACTTGTTGTAATATATATGTATTCTTGGGTTTTAGCTATGCCAGTTTCAATGAACCTTGCACCCCTTCTGTAGCCCAGGTAGGACCTGCCATTGCAGGATCCCCACTAATATTAAATTGCACTTACTCCTGTCAGGATCCAATAATTGGCCCTATCAGATGGTATAAAGATAACCAAGAAGTTTTTAGTCAGGTGTTCAGGGAGGGACCATGGAAAAACCTCACAGATCAGTCCCAAAGAGGTAATATAAACTTTGGAATCTATAAATACTCAGCTCACCCACGAGATTCAGGGCAAAATTCCTGTGTTAAGCTTAAAAAGGGAGCCCTGGTGGAAACTGTATCTTCAAGTGCCACTTTAAATGTGAGCCCCCTAGATTCTGTAAATAACCAGAACTTCTGGCTACAATTGGCTGTTGATACTATGAACAAAAGTTCCTTCTGCATACAAGAAGGAAGCTCAGTCCATCAATTGTTAGCTAATGGGCCTGTCTATAAAATATGATGACTATGTTAAGGTGACTGGGGATAGAGTTACACAGCAAAACTGGCCTGTGTCTCATACAGAGTCATCCTTGCCGGCTTCACTAATTGTCCATAAACATTGTCTATGCATAGAATGCACCCTTCCTCGATCCCCACCAAATTGTTCTATTGAACAATATATCTCCCTACCCAATGGCAAACGACTTCCTACGGGATGGGTTTTTCTCTGTAATAAGACAATTTCTCTGGAATCTGCTCTGTTGGGAGGATTTTTCCTTTACTGCCATCACTTGGCATCTTCCAACCGAGTTATCCGAAGTCTGCCCCCCAATTGCAATGACAATGTAATCCTCCTGGATCCACTAGATGTTGCAATTGCAGCAGCTTTCATTCTACCAGTCCCGGGACTAATGGTAGGAATTCAAAGAGAAATCACTAAATTAGCCTGTAGTTTTAGCAAAACAGCTAGCCTTACAGCACAAGTTCTAGAAGAAATTAATCAAGAGATGAAGGAATTCCGAACCTCAGTACTACAAAATAGAGCAGCTACTGACTTTCTGCTACTGAAACATCATTTGGGCTGCCAACAATTCCCAGGCATGTGCTGTTTTAATATTACTGACTATTCTAATGTTATTCAACAACAGATAGATGAAACGAAAAAGGAAATAAACAAGATCCAAATGGACAACTTTTGGCCAGACCTAAAAACCTGGTTTCCATGGTTAACTTCTCTTGCAGGTCCTATAATTTGTATTCTTCTCCTATTAGTTATTGTCCCATGCATTATTAACTATGTGCTCAGGTTTATAGGGCTACAACTCAATTCTGTTAGGTACCACCGACAGTATTAACATATGTTGCTGACATTACTGGTTGCTCCCTACCAAAGATTTGAAAGGGACACATCAGAAAAGGGGGGAATGATATACCTAGCCTAGTTATCTCATTAGATTAGAAGCCAGCTTGTCACAAGTTATGAAGGATTCATTTCTGTTTTCTGTAAAAATATCAGGATGTCTGTATGGCCTGGCCATTAGTTGATGTTGTAAAGCTGATTGGAATGCCTGCCGGTGCCCTGAACTCACCCAGGTCCGGTTTTCCCTGACCATATAACAACCCTTTCCTAAACCTTAGTGACACCTCATAAATTCTGGCCCTCCCTGGCCAGATAATGACCCTCTCTGAGTCTCTAAGATCTCCATAAATTCTGATGCCAGGGCCAGCAAAAATGTAAACTTGTGTTTTGCTCTTCAGAATGTTGTTATCTGTAACCCCCCCTTTGTGTAACTTTTTGGGCTATAAAACTGGGCCACAAAGAAGCCTCGGGGCTGTCCTTGGCTCCCCCAATTTTGAGGGGCAAGGCAGCCCGGCCGGTCGAAATAATAAGCTTGCTTTAATTTGATTTTAATTGGAGTCAGTGGTCTTTTCTTGCGTTGTGGTCTAACACTTCCTCTATAACTTTGCTGTTTGGTCTTTTAGTCAGAGCAGTGAAGAATCTGAAGAAAATAAATTAGTACCAAGAAGAGGAGTCACTGCTGTGACTAACCTAACCAAATGGTTCAGAAGATTTTGGAGCTCTTTTCAAATTGGTGCAAGAAATTTTGAGATGCTCAACAGTGCAAGCTGAAAATGGTTTAAACTGTCGTAAGCAGAACTTAGTGGCCAATTCTTGTGGAAGCTCAGAAGACCAGAATGCCAATGGGACCAAGAACAGTGAAGACAGGGCTTGAGAGGGCTCAAAGGAGGATACTATTGGTAAGTGGGCTAGAGGCCATTAATGTTATATTCTGGCTGAGAAGTTGTCTGCCTTTTGCTTATGTCCTGAGGCTTTCTGTGAGGCTGATTTTAAAAGTGATACCCATCTTAACCTGGCAGAAGAAATTTCTAGGCAGCACAGAATTCAGGAAGTGGCATGGATATTGTTGGTGGCTTTTAGCCAAGTTTATTTTGACATTCAGAAGCAGAAAGCAGAACAAATTTGAAAAACATGAACTTGAAAGATGGGAATAAAACTGGGACCAAGGAAGTTGCAGTTTTTAAAAACTTTACCATTACTAATGAAATGCTAAAGACTTTGCCCAAAGACAATAAAAAAGATGGCTTGAGGGCATCTCAGGAGCTAGCAAGACCACACCCAACTCAGGCCCAAGGGAGTAAAAGTGAAAATTCTCTTGGAGACCAATGGGGAATCCTTCTTCTTTTTTTAAAGAGAGAGAGGGAGAGAGAGAGAGAATTGTAATATTTATTTTTTTAGTTTTCGGCAGACACAACATCTTTGTTTGTATGTGGTGCTAAGGATTGAACACCGGCCGCAGGCCAGGCGAGCACACTACTGCTTGAGCCACATCCTCAGCCTTGGGGAATCCTTCTTGCACAGGGGGCCTAGAAATTTTTTTCAACATGCTTCCACCAGACACTCTGAGGCTGTTGCATCCAAGGTGTCTGAAGGCTTTACCACTTATTGCTTTGAATGGCAATAGACATTGGCACCAACCATGTGGTGCTGGTTCTGCAGGAATGCAGGATGCTGGAATTAGGTGGTCATAGAAATTTCCACCAAGATTTCAAAGGAAGGCCTGGGAGTCCAGGCAAAGTGCAGCAGGGTTGGAGTCCATGCAGGCAGCCCCTGAGAGGGCAAAGTGTGGAGGTGTGAGACCCCCAAGATTAAGAAATGCCAGTAATGTGGGACACCATCTTAAAAAAGCTGTAGGAATCATGCAGAGACAAGCCAACAGAAAGCCACTTGGCTACAAACCACAAGGCCACAGGGGCAGATCTACACAAGCCCTTTGGAGAGAACATCATGATGCTATGAGCTCCAGATGCCAGTAACAGAACTACAGAACTTGTTTTCCCAGCTGGATTTCAGTCTTTGTTCTTATCCCTTCTTTCTATGCCCCTATTTTTCTGAATGAAAATGTTTGCTCTGTACCATTATATATTAGATACTTGTAAATTGCTTTTAATTTAATGGGAGCTCAAAATGCAACATTGCCTTAACTTTGGACTTGAACTTTGAGCAATATTGGAACTGTTGAAACTATGGGGACTCTTAGGAATGAATTAAGTATTCATGTATAAAACAATGCAAAAAGTTTCAGAGATTGGGTTGTAAGAGTCTTAACACAATCAGTAAATTAATCACCTGAAGGGTTTGATTGAGTGGTAACTGAAGGCTGGTGAGGTGTGGCTGGAGAACTTGGGGCATTGGAAACATGTCTTTGGGGATATATTTGTATCTGGCAAGTGGAGATCTCTTTCTCAGTCTCTGATTTCTGATCATCATGAGAGCTGCTTTCCTCCACCACACTCTTCAACCATGATGTCCTGCCTCATCCTGAAAGACAAGGAATGGATCCAGCTGTCTGTGGACTGAGAACTCTGAAACTGTGAGCCTCCAAATGAACTTTTCCTCTTTTACAATTGTGCTTTTAGTGACAGCAATGAAAAAAAGCTGACTAAAACAAGAGGGCTCTATTTTGTTTGTCTTGGATATGACATGTAGAAGTCATGTTAGTTATCAAAGGCCACAGGGCAGCCATTATATAAGTTTATATGTCACAGTTTGTATGTTCTATTAATATTAAAGGCTACATGGCAGATATTATGTAAGTTTTAGAGGCCAAAAGTATGGATATTATGTTAATATTAAAGGCCACAGGCAGCTATTAGTTTTTTTATTCTATACTATGTATATCACATTAGTATTAAAAGCAGCCATTATATTGGTTTATAAGTCACAGTATGAATATTATATTAACATTAAAGCCATGTGGCAGCTATTATAATAGTTTTAGCGCAAAAGTATGGGTAGTATGTTAATATTAAAGGTCTCAGGTCAATTGTTATATTAGTTTTAGAGATTAAAGAATGGCTTTCATATTGAAGTCCACAGTACAGTTATTATATTAATTTTCAATGCTATAGTGTGGATAAAATATTAGTACTGAAGGCCACAGGGAAGATATAAAATTAGTTTTAGATGCAATACTATGGATATTCCTGTAACATAATAAGTGACAGAGAAGCTATTGTATAAATTGTAGAAAGTGTAGTATAGACTTATAATAATATTAAAGGCTAGAGGGCATCAAATCTATTAGTAACAGATTCTACACTATGGACATCAGATTAGTCTTTAGCACCACTGCATAGCTATTTTATTAGTTTTATGTGCTACATGTGGAAAATATGTTAGTATTAAGGCAATAAGACAACTATTATATTGGTATTACATGCTTCACTATGGATATCAAATTAATAATAAGGCCACAAATCAGCTACTACATTCATTTTAGATGCTATGTATGGATATTATATTAGAGTTAAAAGCCACAGTGCAGCTATGATATCTGGTTTTGATACTGTGCTAAGAATATAGTAACAAGGCACAAGGCAGTATTACATTAGTTGTATATGCTCTAGTATGGATATTATATTACTATTAAAGGCCATTGGACAAATATTATGTCAGGTTTAGATGATACAGTATGCACATTAGTTTTTGATGCTATAATACCTATTTATGATACTATTATCCTATTAGCTTTAAAAGCCACAGTACAGATATTATATTAATTTTAGATACTAAATAAAAATGTTACATGAATATTAATATATTAGTATCAGATGCTACACTACGAATAGTACAAATAAAAAATGTGCAGCTATCATTTAGTTTTAGATATTCTAGCAGGATATCAAAGTGATATTAAAGGACACAGGATTAACTATTATATTAGCTTTAGATACTATGTAATAAATATTATATTAGTATTACTTGCCATAGGTCAAGTATTATATTCATTTCAGATGCCATGGTATTAATATCAAATTCATGCCAAGGCCTCAGTGCAGCTATTGCATTAGTTGTAGATGCTATTTTATGGGCATAATATTAGCATGAAAGCAACATTGAGGCAATTACATTGGTTCTGGAGGCCACACTGTGGATATCATATTAATGTTAAAGGCCATAGAAAATGTATTTGGATATTATGTTAATAATAAAGGAAAGAGGTCAGTGATTTAATTAGTTTTAGTTGCTATAGTATCTACATCATATTAACATGAAAGTTCACAGGGCAGCTATAATGTCAGTATTAGACACTCTACTAAAGATGCTATATTAATGTTAAAAGCCACAGGGGACTAGTATATCAATTTTAATGTTATTGTATAGATATCATGTTGATATTAAAGATCATAGGGTAGCTATCATATTAGTATTAGATACTATAGTATAGATATTATATTATAATTAAAGGTCACAGGGCATTTTTTACATTAGCTTTAAAATCTATAATACCTATATTATATAAATTGTAAATGTCATAGAAAAACTATGATATTAGTTGTGGATACTATGGTGTGAGTATCGTGTTAGTACTAAAGGCCATGAGACAGCCATTATATTAGATTATAGGCCACAGTGTATGTATTATATTAATATTAAAGGCCACATGGCTGCTACTATGTTAGTTTTGTTGGCCAAATAATGCATATTATATTAATATTAAATGCTACAGGGCAGTTGTTATTTTAGTTTTATGGCTAAAGTATGTATATCATATTCATATTAGGGTTAGATGGCAACAGGCCATTTTTATATTGGTTTTAGAAGCTGTAATATGGATATCATATTAATATTAAAGACCAAAGAACAGACAATATATTAGCTATAGAAGCTATTATACATAACATAATAGTCTTTAAGGCTACAGGGCAGATATTTTATTAGTTCCAGCTGCCACAGTATTGATACTGTATTAGTATTGAAGGCAACTGAACAGCCATTATATTCATGTTAGTGCCACACTATCTATATTATATTAGTATAAAAGGTCATAGCACAGCACTTACATCAGTTTTATATGCTACAATATGAATATCATGTTAGTATTAAATGCCACAGGGCAGCTATTATATTAAATTTTGATGCTATAATTATAGATGTATTAGTAATGAAGGCCACAGAGCACCTATTATATCAGTTTTAGATGCTACAGTTTAGATACTGGATTAGTATTAAAAGGACACAAGGCAGCTATTATTTCAGCTTTAGAGGCCACCATATGGATATCATGTTAATATTAAACCCACAGCAAATCTATCAGTTTTTGATGTTCTTATATGGATACCATATCAGCAGTAAATGCCACAGGCAGGTATCACATGAGTTTTATATGGTATAATATGAATATCATATGAGTACTAAAGGCCATAAGGAAGCTGTTCTTTCAGTTTTAGATGCTATAGTATTAATATCTTTTTATTATAGGCCACAGGGCAGCTAATATATTAGTTTTATATGCTACATTAGTATTAAAGGTCACATAGCAGATATTACGAAGATTTAGTTGCTATTTTATGGATGCCATATTAGTACTAAGAGCACAGGAAAGGGAGTATGTTAGTTTTAAGATTCTGTAGTAGGAATGCTACATTGATATTGAAGGTCAGAAGAGATCTATTATATTTGTGTATGGATATAATATTAATATAGAAGGCCACAGGCAAGTTATTCTATTGTTAGAAGAAGTCACAATATGTATGTATGTATATTAATATATTAATAATATTAAAGGCCACAAGAAAGCTATCTTATTAGTTTAAGATATTATATTATAGAGGCTGGGTTTGCAGCTCAGTGGTAGAGCACTTACCTAGCACATGTGCAGCACTAGGTTTGATCCTCAGCACCACATAAAAATAAATAAATAAAACAAAGGTCTTGTGTTCATCTACAACTAAGAAAAATATTTTAAAATTTAAAAGATGTTATAGTATGGATTTGCGTTAATAATAAGGGCCACAGGGCAGATATTATATTAGTATGAGTTGTAGTAGTACGGACATTACATTAATATTAATCGTCACAGGCAGGTATTATATTCATATTTGATGATTTACTATGCATATTAGATTAGTATGCAAAACTAATGGGCAATTATTGTATCAGTTTGAGACACTATAGTATGATCATTTATAGTAATATTAAAGGCCCCAAGGTAGATATTATATTGGGTACAGATACAGTTGTATGGAATATATATAGTATATATAATATATATAGTATATATATTATATTTACAATATTATTGCATTAATATTAATGGCCAACAGGCAGGTTTTATATTAATTTTATGTGCCATAGTATAAATATCAATTAGTAATGAATCCACTGGGTACCTATTATATTAGTATTTGATTCACTAATATAGAATGTCATATTAATATTAAAAGCCACAGGACATATATTAGTTTAAGATGCTATCTAGTTTAAGATGTTCAATTAATACTAAAATTCACAGACCATCTATTATATTAGTTTAAGATGATATACTAAGGATATTACTTTAGTATTGAAAACTCAGGGTATCTATATTATAGTTTGAGCTCAATAATGAATATCATTTACCACAAAAAAACTACATGGGCTATTACATTAGTTTTCAAAGCTATGATAAGGATTTATATTAACATTAAAGGCCACAAGGCAGCTATTAATTTTGCATGCTATAGTATGGATATTATTGAGTATTAAAGACATAGAACAACTATTAAATTAGTTTTATATGCTATAGAATTGATATTACATCGAATTTAAAGGCCACAGAGCAGCTATTATATTTATTTTAGATGCTATTATATAAATATTATATTACTGTTAAGAGCATCTAAATATGAGTATGGGTATCATATTAGGATCAAAAGCCATAGAGAAACTATAATATTAGTTTTAAATGTTATAATATGGATATTATATTAGAACTAAAGGGCTCAGGGCAGCTATTTTATCACTCTAAGATGAAAAGAGTACGGTATTACATTAATATTAAATACCCCAGTACTACTTGTATTAATTTTAGATGACACAATATGGATAACATTCTAGTATTAGATTTCACAAGGGATTTATCATATTATTTTAGATGCTATGGTGGGTACCATATAAGCACTAAAGGCCATAGTGAGCAATTATATTTGCTTTATTTTATTTTAAGATATAGAGATAGAATTTTTCAATATTTATTTTTTAGTTCTCAGCGGACACACCATCTTTATTTTATTTCATGTGGTGCTGAGGATTGAACCCAGTGCCCCGCACATGCCAGGCAAGCAAGTTACTGCTTGAGCCACATCCCCAGCCCATTAGCTTTATGTTTTAAATTATGAATAACATTTGAATACTAAATGCTGCAGGGCAGCTTTCATGTTAGTTTTAGATGTTATATGATGGATATTGTATTATGATTAAAGGCTACTGTAGAGGAATTATATTAGTTTTAAAGATGATATTATAGCTATAATATTAATATTAAACTATTAAACTGCATAGGTCAGTTATTTTATTAGTTTTAGATGCTACATTATGAATATTAGTGTCACAAGGCCACAGGGCAGGTATTATTTCAGATTTAGAGGCCACAATATTGATATTATACTAATAACCACAGGAAGCTATTTTATTAATTTTAGATGCTATATTACAGAAATTAGTATTAAGGATCAGATGGCAGATATTAGATTTAGATGATCTCTAGTGTGTATGTCATATTAATATTAAATGTTATAAGGCAACTATTATATCAGCTTCAGATGGTATAGTTTGGGCATCATATAACTTAAGGCAATTAAGCAGATATTGTTAATTTTAGATGCTATTTACAGATATCATACTAGTACTAAAAGCCACAGATCACCCATTATATATTAGCATTTGGTGCTATACTCTGGATATATATTAATATTGAAGGTCACATGACAACCATTCTATTAGTATTAGGGGCCACAGTATATTTATTTTATTAATATTAATATCTACAAAAAGTTAGTTTAGGTGTGAGATGCTATGGATTTTACATTAATTACAAAGACCAAATTGTAACTATTACATTACTTTTAGATGCTGTTTTAAGGATACCATATTAGTATTAAAGCCCATAGAGCAAAGATTATGTCAGTTTTAGATGTTTTAGGATAGATATTATATTAGTATGAAAGAAGACAGGACAGCTATTATATTCATTTCAGATGCTATATAATATGGTCATTATTATTAAAAGCTTTTTGGCAACTATTAGGTTAATTTTTGATGCCATAATATGCATATCATGTTAGAATTAAAGGCCACAAGGCAGTTATTATATTCAATTTTTATGTTATAATCTGGATATTTTATTAGTACTAATGTCCTCAGGGAACTTATTACAATAATTTGAGATATTATAGTGAGGATAAAATAATAATACTAAATCTATAGGTAGCTAGTATATCAATTTTCTATGCTATCATATAATATTAGTATTCAAGGTCATGGGGTGGCTAATATAACAGTTTTACATGCTATAAGATAGATATGATATTAGTGTTAAAGGCCACAATGAAGTTACTTCATCAGTATTACCTAATAATGTGGATAAGATATTAGTATTAAAAGATAAAGGGCAAATATTATATCGGTTTTAAATATTATAGTAAGAATATCATAGTGGCATTAAAGGCCACACAGGACAGCACTTACATCAGTTCTGGATGCTCTAGAATAGATATGATAGTAGTATTAAAGGCCAAAATGCAATTATTATGCTAATTTTAATTGCTACTGCGTGTATATTTTATGAGTATTAAAGGTCACCAGATGCTTTTCTATCAATTTTAGATGTGAAAGTAAAGATATTATTTTAATATTAAAAGCCACATGGAAGCTACTATATTAGTCTTATAGGTATTATATAGATGTTATATCAATATTACATGTCACAAGGTAGCTATTACATTCATTTTATATGTTCTAGTATCGATGTTATATTAAAATGTAAGAGCATATGAATACCATATTAGTGTTAAAGGCCATAAAGCAGATATTATATGAATTTTAGGTAAAATTTTATGGATATCATATTTAGTTCTAATGGTACTAATGAAAAATATTATATTAATGTTGGATGTTATAATACAAATATCATAGTAGTATTCAAAGCCACAGGACAGCTATTATATTTGTTTTAGATGCTATAGTATGGATATTATATTAAAATTAAAGACCATAATGGAGCTATTATAATAGCTTTAGAGCCACAGTATGGGTATAATACTAATATTAAATATACCATTTTAGTTATTATATCAGCTTTAGATGCCACAATATGGATATTATATTAAAGTTCACAGGGGAGTTATTATATCAGTTTTGGTTCCATAGTACAGATAATAATATATTTGTATTAAAAGACCACAAGGCAGCTGTTATTTCACTTTTAGAGGCCACATGATTGATATTATATTCATATTAAAGGCCATAGGACAGCTATTATATTAGTTGTAGTTACTATACTATGAATATCATCATAGTATTAAAGGACATAGTGCAGGTATTATATCAGTTTTGGATGCTATAGTATTGACATCATAATAGTATTAAACTAATTTTGGATACTCTACTATGGATATTATATTAGTACAAAGAGCCAAAAGGCCACTATTATATTATTTCTGGATAGTGTAGTATTATTTTAGTTAGGTTTTTTACCATTGTATCTCAAGGTTCTGACAAGAACATTTTTAGAGAATGAAAATTTTATTTGGCACTCACAGTTTCCAAGGATTCAGCCCATAAAAGGCCAACTCCATCCTTGTGGAGGAGGAAAGCCACTCAGAATGTGGCAAACAGGAAGCAGATACAGAGCTCTGCTCATCAGGAACAAATACACCTCAAAAGAATGCCCCCAGTGAAACACCTCCTCCAGCCACACACTACCTTTACTACAGTTTTCACCCACTTAAACCCTCAGTGGATTAATGGATTGATTGGGTTAAGGCTTTCATAACCCAATCATTTCATGTCTGAACTTTCTTGCATTTTCTTACACATGACATTTTGAGTGACATCTCATATCTAAACCATAATATTCTGCTCCCAGCCTTCAAAAGTTCATGCTCATCTCACAATGCAAAATACATTGATTCCATTGCCAAGAGTCTAGATGTTCTTCAGTTTCAGAATTCCCGAAAACTCCAATTCCAAAGTCTCTTCTGAGATTCGAAACAAAATCACAGTGTGAAAACCCCTGTAAAAATCAATACACACACACACACACACACACACACACTCACATACATTCAATATATAATGGCACAGAGTAAACATTTCTATTCTACAAGGGAGAAATAGGGGCATAGAGAGAAGGGATGGGACAAAAGAAGACCAAAATCCAGCTGGGCAAACAAAACCTGTATTTTCACATCTAGCATCTGAGGCATATGGCATTGTGATATTCAATCCTAAGTGCCTGGGTAGCTCCACTCCTATGGTTTTGTTAGTAGCAGTCTATGTGGCCTCTTCTTGGCCTGTCTCTGCTCAATTCCTTAAGTTTCCTTGGCAGATGTTCCATGATACTGGTATCCCTTAATCTCAGAGTTCTCCAATGCAGTTTCAGCTTCCTTCTTATTAATTCATTCATCAACCTCTCAGGGGCTACCTGCAGAGACTCCAACCCTGTTACACTTTGCCTGGTCTCCCAGGTGTTCCTTTGACATCTCCATGGATGCCTCCATGACCCCCTTAGTCCAGCATCTTTCAACCCTACAGAACCAGCACCACATGGTTGATGCCAAGTTCCCACCATCTCAAGCAGTAGTCAAGCCTCCTGAGACCATGGTTTCAGCAGCCTGGAGGTGCCTGAGCCTCTAAGCATGGTGAAACAACTTCCTAGGCCCCCTTGTGCAAACAAGATGGGGATGGTCTTGCAGATTCCTGAGATGCCTTCAGGCCAACTTTCCTATTGTCTCTGAGTAAAATATTTAGCATCTCTTTTGTGATTCTAATTTCTTTAACAACCACAACTGCCTTAGCCTCAGTTTGCCTCACACTTCTCTTGCAAAACTGCAAGTTATTCAAATCTCCACTGATTTATGATCCTGATTATTACAGTAAACATGGCCAAAAGTTGCCAGCAATATTTTTGTCATTGCCTAAATGCTTTGCTGCCTTGAAATTACCACCCACCAGATTACTTACACTATCACCTTTAAATTCAGCCTCCCAGAAAGTCTCAGAACAAAGCAAAATATACACAACTTCTTAGCCAAAATTTAACAAGAATGGCCTCTCATCCTATTTCCAATACAGTTTTCTTCTCCTGAAACCTCACAAGTCCAGTCTTTACTATCTGTACTCCAATCAGCATTACAGACTTCTGGGCTCCCACCAGAACCCCCCATTAAAATCCACCTACAACATTCTAAAGATTCAGCTTGCATCTCTAAACTTTTCTAAATTTCTTCCCCCAAAAAACAGCTTCCAAGGCTTCTGAACCCCATGTGACCATGTGCTGTTATTCAGAGCAATTAATCCACTCTAGGTATCACCTTTTATTTTAGTTAGCTTTTTCTGCCACTATGATGAAAAGACCAGATAAGAAAAACTTTAGAGGAGGAAAAGTTTATTGGGTGTTCATAGTTTCAGAGGCCTCAGTCCGAATATGACCAACTGCATTCTTCTTGGCCCAAGGTAAGGCAAACATGATCATGGCCAAAGGGTATGAAAGAAGCTGCTCAGGGCATGGCAAAGAAGAAGAAAGAGATCCCTGCTCACCAAGAACAAAACATAAACCCCAAAGGCATGTCCCAATGACCCATCTCTCCAGTCACACCCTAAATTAACACCCATCCTAAATTAATAGCCTCTGGTTAAAAACCACTTAATCCCAATGTGTGAGTTAATGCACTAATTAGGTTAAGGCTCTCATAACCAAATCTTTTGACATCTCAACTTTTTTTCCATTGTCTTAAACAAGGGTTTTTTGGGAATTTCATATCTAAACTATAACAGGTATGAAAGGCCAAAGTTTGTCTACTACTATTAGATGCTGTAGTAATGGATATCATGTTAAAGATAACAGGAGAGCATAGATGTTATGATGGAGACTATATTAGTATTAAAGATCACAGGGCAGATAATACATCAGTTTTAGATAACAGTATGCCTATTATGAGTGCTAAAGGCCACACTACAGATATTATATTAATATAAGATGCCATAGTATGAATAACATATTCATATTAATTGCCACATGGCAACTATCATATTATATTCAATGCTCTAGTATGGATATCATATTAGTATTGGAGGTCAGGGAAACTACTGTGTCACTTTTAGATTCTCTAGTGTGGTCATCGTATTAGGATTAAAGACAATAAGGCAGCTATTATATTAATTTTAGAGCCCACATGATAAATAGAACATAAACTTAAATGCCACAGGGCAGCTATAGTATGATTATCATAATAGTATTAAAAGCCACAGGGCAGCTACTATATCAATTTTAGGTGATATATATTGGTATCACATTAGTATTAGTTTGAAATACTCAAATATGGATATCATATTTATATTGAAGGCCACAGGAAAACTATTATAGCAATTTTAGATGATATAATAAGAATATCATAGTATTAAAGACCACAGCTCAGATATTTTATTAGTTTTAGATGCAATAGCATGTATATTCCATTAATATTCAAAGCCACATAGAAGCTATAGTATCAGTTTTAGAACAAATAGCCTGGATACTGTATTAGTATCAAAGGCCATAGGGAGCTATTATATTAACAAGTTATATTAGTCTTGAAGCCAAAGTTTCGCTATTATAATAGTATAAGATGTTATATTATTATTATTACCTTAATTCAAAGGCCACTGGGCAGCTCTTATGTTAGTTTTAAATGTTATACAATGGAAATATATACTAGTAAGAAAGCCCATAGTGCAGCTCTTTGCAGCTCTTATATTACTGTTGGATGCTACACTACAAAAATTATATTAATATTAAAGGCCACAGGGCAGATGTTATACCAATTTTAGATACAACAGTATTAATATTATAATAATTAGAAAACCAAAAAGTAGATATTATATTAGTTTTAGCTGTTACATTTAGATATTATATATGTATAAAATGCCACAGGGCAGCTAATATATTAATATAAGATGCTACAGTATGGATATTACATCAATGTTAAAAGCCACTGCACAGGTATTATATTGATTTTGGATACTATAATATGGATACCATGTTACTGTTAAAATATTATAATGTGGCTATCATATAATTATAAATTTATTATATTATATTAATTTTAGATACTATAGAATGTATGTTAACATAATATTAACAAGGCAGATATTAGTTTTACATGGTATTTTATAGGAATAAGTATAGGTCACAGAACACATGTTTTATCAGTTTTTGATACTATAGTATGGATGTTATATTAATATAAAGGCCACAGCATAGCTATTATATAAAATTTACATGTTATATTAGGCTTTAAATACTATATTATGGCCATTATATTAGTATTAAAGTCCACAAGGCAGATATTATATTAGTTTTAGCTGCTATTGTATGGATATTACATTCATATTTAAGGCCACAGGACAGATTATATTTGCTTTAGAACTCACAGTATGGATATAGTTGAATGCAAAATTCAGCTATTGTGTTAGTGTTACATGCCACAGGCCAAGTATGATATTCATTTCAGATGCTATGGTATTAATATCACATTCAGGTAAAGGCCTCAGTGCAGCTATTGCAAAAGTTGTAGATGCCATCTTATGAGCATCATATTAGCATGAAAGTGACATTGAAGCAATTACATTGGTTCTGGAAGCCACACTGTGAATATCATATTAATGTTCAAGGCCACAGAAAATTTATTATATTAGTTTTCCAGGCCACACTTTGGATAATACGTTAATAATAAAGGAAACAGGTCAGTGATTTAATCAGTTTTAGTTGCAGTAGTATCTACATCATTTTTAACATTAAAATTCACAGGACAGCTATTATATCAACATTAGATGCTCTACTAAAGGTGTTATATTAATGTTAGAAGCCACAGGGAACTAATAATATTAATTTTCAATGCTATTGTGTGGATAACATGTTAGAATTAAAGATCATGGGGCAGTTCTTATATTAGTTTAGATGTCACAGTATGGATATTGTATTAAAATTAAAAGTCACAGAGCACCCATTACATTAATTTTAAAATCTATAATATCTATATCATATAAATTATAAATGTTAGAAGAAAGCTATTATATTATTATCAGATACTATAGTATAAATATTATAGATTATGAATATTATATTAATATAAAAGGCCACATAGAAGCTACTATATTAGTTTTAGATTTTATAATATGGATATTACATTGGTATAAAAAGCCATAGTTCAGTAGTTTTATTTTATTAGTTTTAGAATATATAATATCAATAATATATTAATATAATCACCAGAGGGTAGCTATTATATTAGTTTCAAATATAATACTGATCACAAGTTCAAGACCAGCCTCAACAACTGAGGAGGCCCTAAGCAACTCAGTGAGATCCTGTCTCAATTTTTGTTTTTAAAAAGGGGGTGGGGTGGGGCTGCTCAGTGGCAGAGACTTGCCTTGCAAGTGTGAGGCACTGAGTTTGATCCTAGCACCACAGAAAAACAAATAAAGGCACTGAATCTACATACAACTAAACAATTTTTTAAAATGGGGGTGGTGGTGTTGGCTGGGGATGTAGCTCAGAATTGCTTTGGTTTAAATTGCCAATACCAAAAATAAAAAATGACTGGGCAGCTATCGTATCAATTTTTGAAGCTATAGTTGGGTATCATAATGGTATTAAAGATTACTGGGCAGTTATTGTATTAGTAATATATCCTATACTATGAATATCATACTAGCATTAAACGCCATCATGTAGTTATTTTATTATTTTCAGATGCTTTGGTATGGATACTATATAAGTATTAAACGCCGCAGAATAGCTCTAAGGCCAGTTTTAGATGCTATATATGGATGCTATATATGGATATCACATTAGAACCAAAAGCCACAGAGCAGCTATTATATCAGTTTTCAATACAATATTATGTTTAACATATAATACAAAAGACCATAGATCAGCCATATCAGTTTTTGATACTATAGGATGGACATAATAATAGTGTTAAAGACAACAAGGCAGCTATTATGTTACCTTTACATGCTGTAATATAGATATCATATTAGCTATGAAGGCCACAGGGCAAATACTATATCAGTTTTATTTTTATTTTATTTTTTTGGTATCAGAGATTGAACTCAGGAGAACTTGACCACTGAGCTACATCCCCAGCCCTATTTTATATTTTAGTTAGAGACAGGGTCTCACTGAGTTGCTCAGCACCTCAGTTTTGCTGAGACTGGCTTTAAACTCATGATCCTCCTGTCTCAGCCTCCTGAACCACTGGGATTACAGGTGTGTGTCACTACACCTAGCCCTATATCAGTTTTAGATGCTATATTATGGATATCATACTAAAATCAGAGGCCTCAGAGCAGCTGTCATATCAATTTTAAATGCTATATTAGTCTTAAAGGACACAGGGCAACCACTTTATCAGTTTTTGATGCTCTTGTATGGATATCATATCAGTATTAAAGACCATGGGGCAGGAATTATAACACTTTTAGATGTAACAGTATGAATATTGCATTAAGGAATTATATCACTTTTAGATGTAACAGTATGAATATTGCATTAGTATTATATTATTATATTAACTTGAAATGCCATTATTTTATTTTATTAATTAATGGATATCATTTTATTATAAAAGGCTACAGTGCAGCTATTTTAATAGTTTTGGAAGCTAGAGCATGAATATTATATTCACATTAAAGGCTAAAGGGAAGCTAGTATATTAATTTTACATGTACTGTTCTATGGATACCATAATAATATGAAAACCACAGGGCAGTTATTAGCTTAAGATCTAATAAGATGTCTATTACATCAATATTAAAATCCACAGAGAATGTATCATATTTTTTCATATGTTATAGTATAGATATTATATTAGTATTAAAGGTCACAGGGAAGCTAAGTATTAGTTTTAGGGTTTATACTATGGATATGATGTTGGTATTAAAGACAATAGTGCAACTGTTATATTATTTATAATGATAAAATATGGATACTACATCAGAACTATAGGCCACAGGACTGCTATTTTATTAGTTTTAAATGCTATCATGTGGATATCATAAAAAATTGAAGGTCACAGAGCAGGTATTTTATTCATTTTAGATGTTCTAGTATGGATATTATATAGTATTAAAA
Source organism: Urocitellus parryii (assembly GCF_045843805.1). Taxonomy (NCBI): domain Eukaryota; kingdom Metazoa; phylum Chordata; class Mammalia; order Rodentia; family Sciuridae; genus Urocitellus; species Urocitellus parryii. The sequence continues at coordinate 24,721 of NW_027554071.1, forward strand.
GGCCACAGGGAAACTATCACTTCAGTTTTAGGAGATACAGTGTTGATATTATTAAAGGCCATAGGGCAGCTAGTATATTAGATGCTATATGTGGATATTGTATTAATATAAAAGGCCACAGAAGAGCTATAATATTACATTAAGAGTCCAAAGTGTAGTTATACTACTAATAATAGTGTTACAGGCAGCTCCTATAGTACTTAGTATAGGTGCTGTAGTATGCACACCATAATTAAAGCCCAGCCAGGCAGTGGCACATGCCTGTAATTCCAGTGAGTTAGGAAGCTGAGGCAGGAGAATTACAAGTTCAAGTCCAGCTTCAGCCACTTAGTGAGTCCCCAAGTAATTTATCAAGATGCTGTGTCAAAATAAAAATAAAATAAAATAAAATAAAAAGGGCTGGGGATGGGGTTAAATGCCCCTAGTTTCAATTCTTATTACCAAAAAAAAATGTATTAAAGCCAAAACTTCAGTAATTATATTAGTTTATATATATATATATATATATATATATATATATATATATATATATATTATTAGTATTAAGCTATTATACTCATTTTAGATACTATAGTTTGGATATCATATTACTATTAAGTGCAAGAACTATAGGCATTTTGTTAAATTATTTTAACTTTAGATGCTATAGTATGGATATCATAATAGTATTAAAGTGCATAGGGCAGCTATTATATTACTTTTAGATGACATAGTATAGATATTATTTTAATTTTAGATGCTATAGTATGGATATCATAATAGTATTAAAGTGCACAGGGCAGCTATTATATTACTTTTAGATGACATAGTATAGATATTTTATTAAATTTAAGGCTAAAGGCCATAGGGCTGATATTATATCCATTTTAAATGCTATATATTATAGATATCATATTATATGGATATCATATTAAAGGCCACAGAGTAGCTATTATATCAATTTAAGATGTCATATTAAGGTGTCATATTGGTATTAAAGGATACAGGGCAGCTATTATATCAGTTTTAGAGACAATAGTATGGGAACTACATTAGTTGCCACAGGGTAGATATTATATTAGTTTGAGATGCTATAGCATGGATATTAATTTTGTATTATAAAACTACGGGCCAGCTATTATTTTAGTTTTGGATTCTATAGTTTGGATATATTATTAACATTAGAGCTTACATGGAAGTTATTATATTAGTAATAGTATTAAACCTCAGAACAGTTATTATATTAGTTGTACTTACTATAGTATAGATATTACTTCAATATTAAAGCCACATATCAGGTATTATATTAATGTAAATGCTGTAGTATGGTTATTATACTAATATTAAAGGCTACAGGAGAACTATATTATTGTATTCTGCAGGCACATATGCATATATTAATACTAAATGCCACAAGAAAGTTTTTACAGTACTGTAAGTTGTTACAGTAAACATACTACAATAGTATTAAAGGCCAAAGTTTAGTTGGTATATTAGTTTTAGATACTATGTTATATTTTGATAGTATTATGGGTATCATGAGAGTATTGGCAGCTATTATATCAGATTCAGATGCTACATTATGGAGAATTTATTAATATTAATGGCCATAGGGCAGCTATCTTATCAGTTTTAGATGTCAAAACAGGTAATCAAATTAGTACTACAAGACAGCTATTATATTACTATTAAGACCACAGGGGAGATATTATATCCATTTTAGATGATAAAGTATATAAATATATATCTTATTTGTATTCAAGGCTACAGGGCAACTATTATATCAGTTTTAGATGCTACACTAAGCAGTTTTAGATGTTCTACCAATATGATATCATATAAGTATTAAAAGTATCAGGGTAACTATTTGTTTTAGGTGCTACAGTATGTATATTATTTAGTGTTAAGACCACAATATATCTATTATATTAATTCAGATGCTACAGTATGATATTATATTAGTATTAAAGGTCACAGGGCAGATATTTTATTAGTTTAAGATGACATGATATGAATATCATATTAGTATTATATGTATTATATCATATAATTAAAGGCCACAGGGCAGCTCTTATATTAGCTTTGGATACTATAGGATGGATACTTTGTTAGTTTTAAAGATCTCAGGACAGCCATTGTATCAGTTTTAGATGTTCTAGCATGGATATTATAAATTAGTATTAAATGCCCAGGTCAACAATTATGTCACTTTTAGATGTTCAAGTATGTATAACATGTTAGTATTAAAGTCAACATGGTAATTGATATATTAATTTCAATAGTATAGCATGGATATCATTAGTGTACTGGCTACAAAGCAGATATTTTAATAGCTTAATGTACTATAATATAAATATTATACTAATATTAAAGACCACAGAGCACCAGTTTATCAGTTTAAGATTCTATATCATGTATATTAAATGTTAAAATCCACCAGAGAGTTATTACATTGGTTTCACAGGCTGTAGAAAAGGTGTCACATTCATATTAAAGGTCACAGGACATCTATTACATTGGTTTTAGAGGTCATAATATGGATGTCATATTAGTATCCAAAGCTACAGGTGCACTATTATATCAGTTTCAGATGCCATAATATGGATATCACATTAGATTTAAAGGCCTCAGCCCAGCTACTATAATCATTTTAGGTACTATAGTTTAGATATCATAGTAGTATTAAAGGCTTCTCATGGCTTTGATATTTTTTTAATGCTATAATATGAAAATCATATTAATAGTAAATGCCACAAAGCAGCTATTTTATCAGTTTTCCATGCCATATTATGGTGATTGTATCAGTAACAAAGGCCGCAGGACAGCTATCATATTAGATTTAGAGGTCATAATATGGATGACATATTATGAAGTCTATAGAGTTCATGCTATCACAAGTTTATTATATTAATATTAAAGGCAGAGGGAAGCTAGAGGATGGATATAATATCAGTATTAGAAGGCCACAGGACAGCTTTTATATTAATTAAAGGGCCATAAGTTTTATATCAGATTAATGTTAAAGGCCATGGGGCAGGGGCTAGGGTTGTGACTCAGTGGTAGAGCACTTGCCTGGCATGCATAAGGCAATGATTGGATCTTCAGTACCACATAAAAATAAATTAATTAAAAAATGGTATTGTGTCCATCTATAACTTTAAAAAATATTTTTAAAAGGCCACAGGGTAGGCTGGGGTTGTGGCTTGGTGGTGGAGTGCTACCCAACCCAGACCACAAATTTGCTCAGGCCCAACCCCAACCATAATTCCTGCGTAAACCCTAATGCTCACCATATAATTTTTGTTTCTGATCTTCACCTTGTGGAGGGACTGGGCTTCAGTGTGACTGACCTTGAGAAGGGGATGGCCTCAGTGTCTATGACATTTGGAGGCTGGCTTTATTCCTCTATCCAGAGCTAGTTGGTCACATCTGCTCATTTCTTGGAGTATATTCTTCTGGACTAGGTTGGAGAGATCCAAGTCCTGCTTCCCCTTAATATGAACTTGACCTATGACAATCAAGCCACTATTTCACAGTCATTGTGAATACTGCACACAAGTGTCACACCAGCGTTGTACTGGGACATTGTTATACCATTGATGGTATTAAAACGGGCTCTGTGTATTGAGGTGGTTGCCCAGTGCCATATGCTTGTAAGTGGTAGAGCTAGAGTCCTGTGCACAACACCCAGCCTCACACCCAGCTCTCCTAAAACCTTCACTATCTGGAAGACAAGGAAGGAAGAATCTCAGTCCCTGACCAGGACAGTGTTCTCTGGGCCAGGCGTTGCAGGTGATACTGTCCTAGAAGTGGTGGATGAGTGATGAAGCAGGGTGAGGGGGTGTTTACTCAGCTTTACCTAATCCTCAGTTTTGACCTGGATCCCATATCAATTTCAATCCCTATGAGCTCTAACCACAAGAATCCTGGCCTGGAAGGGTTTGAGGTCAGGCTGCACACTCTCCAAACAATGGAGGCTGGTTTCTTATCCAAGAACATCTGCTAACTTTAATCTCATTTTCCAGCCTCCTGGGAGACAGAAGTGGCCTTCATCAGACCCTCCAGTTGTGTCCTGTCTCATCCCAGACTCCAAACATAGATTCTTCTCTGCCCAGAATGGTCACAGTCCCACCTGGCCAGTCATCTTTGCAGGACAGAACAGAAGTTGTCCTTTGCAGATCAGGCAAAGGAGGTGTCTGGAGACTGTTGGCATCATTCAGCCTTAACTATATCCCAGGAAAAGAGGAGATGGAGGCCAACTCTGCTGAGGATCAAACCCAGTTCCTCACACGTGCCAGGTGAGCATGCTACCACTGAGCTCCAGCCCCAGCCCTTTATTTTTATTTTGAGTCAGGGTCTTGCTAAGTTGCTTAGGGCTTTACTAAGTTGTTGAGGCTGGCTTTGAATTTGTGATGCTTCTGCCTTAGCCTCCCAAGTCACTGAGATGACAGGTGTGTATCTCTGCACCCAGCTATTTATTTAATTTGAGATGTCATGCTATGAATATTATAATATTTAAAAGGCAACAGGAAAGCTCTTGTATTAGTTTTAGATACTGTATTATAGACATCATATTAGCATGAAAGGCAACATTTAAGCTATTACTAGTTTCAGAGGCCACAGTACATTACATTAATGTTAAAGGCCACAGGATATCTATTACTTTTCCAGGCTACACTATTGATATTTTTAATAATAAAGGAAACAGGAAAGTTATTGTATTAATTTTAGTTGCTAAAATATCTATATAATATTAACATTTAAGGACACAAGGTAGTAGTATATCTGCATTAGATATTGTATTAATGATGTTATATTAACAGTAAAAGATGAAGGGCACTGATATATTGATTTTTCAATGCTATTGTACAGATATCAGGTTAATATTAAAGGTCAGCTATTATATTACTTTTAGATGCTATAGTATGGATATTATATTAAAATTAAATATCAAAGAGTACCTATAATATTAGTTTTAAAATATATAATGCTGATATTATATTAATCATAAATGTCACAGAGCAGCTATAATATTAGTATAGGATGCTATAGCATAAATATTTTATTAAAATTAAATGTCACAGGAAAGCTATTATATTGGTTTGAAATCTATAATATTTATATTAATTATACATGTCACAGTACAATTATTATACTAGCTTTGAATACTACAGTATGGCTATCATATTCATATCAAAGGTCAAAGTGCAGCCGAACACAAAATTAGTCAGGCAGTCAGTAAAGATAGGTAGATTGAGTCAGATCAGATCAAGGAGGCCAATTACAGCTAGTCCCAGATGTTGGAGAGGGATTAAAATGCTAATGCCTTCAGAGCCCTTCCTCCACCCTTATCAAGATAATCTGCCCCTGCTCCAACCTGTTGCTAATGTAACCAGCCCAGGAATTGTCCTTCCCTAGAGGGAGTTGTAAAAGTTGCTAGTTAATTCACCCTGGGCCCCCCTTCTTGCCCAAATGCTCCACTTTGGCCCCTCCAAACCATCTGCTTCTCACCTTTTGGCCATCCCACTGAGCATCTCCTGGGCCTAGTCATGTATGCAAAAAGAGAAGAGATAAAGGGAAGACAGCAAAAGAACAAAAGAAGCCTAAGACATATAAAAAGGCTCTTTCTGATAGAGAGGTGGGAGGAAAAGGGAGAAAGAAGGGGAATTTCATGAAGATGGAAGGAGACCCTCATCATTACAGGTGAGGAAAAAGAAAAAAAAAAAGAAGTGTGTCACATTAGATTGGGTAGAGAGAAGTGATGGGAGGGGAGGGGGGGAAGAAAGGGTAGCAGAATAAAATAGACATTATTATTGCTGTATGTATATATTTGACTGCATGACCAATGGGATTCTGCAACCTGTACACTCAGAAAAATGAGAAATTATACCCCATCTGATTCAAATGTATAATATGTCAAGATCGTTATATTGTCATATGTAACTAATTAAAACAAATAAAAAAAATGTAAAAAAAGGCTCTTGGCATTCCAGGATACCAGCTATGGCCCCTTTCTCCTTCCAAGGAGAAGTCTGTTACCCCTTTTTAAATAAATCCTGTTTTATATGCTTGCTTTGGTGTGCTGTGCTTCTCTAATGTTATATGTCAACATGTTAAGAAGCAGAACTCGTTACTGGTATTACAGCCATTTGATCAATTTTAAATGTTCTAATGTAGATACCATATTAGTATTAAAGGCCAAATTATACCACTTTTAGTTGCTTGAGTATGAATACCACATTAGTATTAAGGTCAACAGGGCAGTTAATATATTAAGTTTAGATAAGATTATAGGAATATCATATTAGTTATTAGCCATAAAGCAGATATTATTTTAGTTTAAAGTGCAATAGTATGGATATAATGTTCATATTAAATGCCACAGGGCATCTATTTATCTGTTTTAGATGCTACAATTTGGACAATAAATAAATATGAAAATTAACAAGGAAATTATTATATTGGTCATAGAAATATATACAGGTCATAGAAAGAATGGTATATTAATATTAAAAGTCACACTACATGTATTGCATTGGTTTTAGAGGCTATAATATACATATCATATTAGTATCAAACACTACAGGGCAGCTATTATATTAGTTTTAGATGCTATAGTATGTATATCACATTAGTATTCAGGACCACAGTACAGCTATTACATTAATTTTAGATAGTTTAGATATCTTATCAGTGTTAAGGGCCACAGAACAGCTATTATGCCAGTTTTAAAAGGATTTAGTATAGATATTACACTTACATTATAGATCATAATGCAGCTATTATATTAGTTTATAATGCCAAAACACAAATATAATATTAATATCAAAGTCCATAGAATAGTTTTTAAATTAGTTTCAAATGCTATACTATGGATATTATATTAAAACTAAAGGCCAAAGGGCAGATAAAATATTAGTATATGATTCTGTGGTATACATGTTATAACATCTATTAGTATTAAGGACCAAAGTTTAACCATTATATTAGTTTAAGATGTTATTTTATTAATATTACATTAACTCAAAGGCCAGATGTCAGCTATCATATTAGTTTTTATGCTATTCTATGGACATAATATAAATATGAGAGGCCACATGTCAGCTATTACATTAGCTTGAGATAGCAAAGTATGAATATTACATCGATGTTACAGGCCAAAGGGCAGTTATTTTATCAGTTTTAGGTACTAATATGTGAATAGTACACTAGTGTTAAAGGCTACAGGATATATATCATATTAGCTTAGGGTGCTATAATATGGATATTAATTAATATAAAAGGTCACAAGGCAGCTATTATAGTTATTTTAGATGCTATGTTATGAATATTATAGTAGTATAAAGACCACAACTTGGTATTTTATTAGTATTAGATGTGAGATATATATATTAGCTTTAGATAAAATAGTATGGATATTATATTAGTGCTGAAAGCCATAGGGAAGCTATTACTTTAGGATGCTAAAGCATGAATATTTCCATAGTATTAAAGGACATATACCAGATATTATATTAGTTATAGATGTTATAGTGTGGACATCATTTGGTTTTAGAGACCACAAGGCAGCAGTTATAATAATTTTAGTGTCTATAGCTTCTATATGATATCAGTTTTTAAGGCCAGAGGGAAGATATTTTATCAATTTTAGGTATTACATTAATGTAAAAGGCCAAAAGGCAACTATTGTTTTAGTTTGAGATTCTATAGGATGTAAGTAATAAAAGATATAGGGAAGCTAAATAATGAGTTTTAGAGGACTCGGTAGGGACATCATATTAATATTAAAGGCCACAGAGCAACTATTACATCAGTTTTAGATGCTAAAATATGGATCTCATATTAGTATTAAAGACCTCAGGATAGCTATATCATTTTTGATGCTATAATGTGAAAAATCATGTTAATATTAAAAGATACACCATAGCTATTATATCAATTTTAGATGCTGGTATGGATATTATATGAATATAAAAGGCTACAATGCAGGTGTCCTTTTAGCTTTAGATGCTACAGGGTTGATATTATATTAGTTACAAAAGACATACGGAAGCTATTAACCAAGTTTTAGAGGACTCAGTAAGGGATATCCTATTGATATTAAATACCACAGGGCAGCTATTATAATAGTTTTAGATACTGTAATATGGACTAACATTAATATAATAATCAAGGCCAAAGGACATATATTTTATGATTTTAAGATGGCATAGTATAGGGCTGGGGTTGTGGCTCAGAGGTAGAACAATTGCCTATCATGCATGAGGCACTGGGTTTTATCCTCAACACCACGTAAAAATAAAATAAAATATATGTACATGTATATATATATATATATATATATATGTATATATATATGTATATGTATATGTATATAAATATATATATATTTATATATATATATGTATATGTATATGTATATATATGCCAAAGCACACAGCTATTATTTTTATTTCAAATATGGTATTATGAATATTAGTATCAAAGTCTACATGGTAACTACATGTGTTAGATGCTATAGTATAGATATTACATTGTTATTAAAGGCCACAGGAGAGTCATATATAAATGAAAATATATATAAATATATATATTTATATGGATGTCTTTAGATAAGGGGAATTAGTCATATTTTATTAATTTTATTACTTTTAGATGCTATTGTACAAATATCATTTTAGTATTCAATGTCACAGGGCAGCTATTACAATAGTTTTAGAATGTATAATATGGAGATCATATTAGCATTAAAGGTCATAGGGCAGAAATTTTATTAGTTTTAGAAGCTATAATATGAAAGATATAGTAAGGGTATTATATTATTATTAAAGGCCACAGGGTAGCTATTATATTAGTGGTGGACTGTATAGAATAGATATCATGTTAGTATTAAAGGCCATAGGACAGCACTTATATTAGTTTTATAATCTATAATAGGATAATATATTAATTATAATAACCACAGGTGTTATGATTTGGATGTGAGGTGTCTCCCAAAATTCATGTGTGAGACAATGCAAGAAGGTTCAGAGAAGAAATTATGGGGCTTTAAGAGCCTTAACTCAATCAGTAAATTAATCTCCTGATTGGATTAATTGAGTGGTGACTGGAGGCAAGTGGGGTGTGACTGGAGGAGACGGGGCATTTGGGGTAAGCCTTTGACATATATATTTGTATCCAGCAAGTGGAGATCTATTGAGCTAGTGAGCTAGCTAGATATCTCCTTCCTTATCATCATGAGACCTGCTTCCCTCTACAGCACACTTTTACCATGATGTCCTGTTTTACCTTGAGTTCCAAGGAATGGAACCAGCAATAGATTGAGATCTGAAACCATAAGCCCTCAAATCACCTTCCTTCCTCTATACCTTTGCTGGTTGGGTCTTTTAGTCAGAGCAGTGAAGAATCTGAATAAAATAAATTAGTACCAAGAAGAGGAGTCACTGCTGTGACTGACCTCACCATATGGTTCAAAAGCTTTTGGAGCTCTTTTGAAATTGGTGCAAGAAATTTTGAGATGGTCAACAGTGCAAGCTGAAAATGGTTTAAACTGTCATAAGCAGAACTTAGTGGCCAATTCTTGTGGGAGCTCAGAAGACCAGAATGCCAATGGGACCAAGAACAGTGAAGACAGGGCTTGAGAGGGCTCAGAGGAGGATACTATTGGTAAGTGGACTAGATGCCATTGATGTTATGTTCTGGCTGAGAAGTTGTCTGCATTTTGCTTATGTCCTGAGATTTTCTGTGAGGCTGATTTTAAAAGTGATACCCATCTTGACCTGGCAGAAGAAATGTCTAGGCAGCACAGAATTCAGGAAGTGGCATGGATATTGTTGATGGCTTTTAGCCAAGTTTATTTTGACATTCAGAAGCAGAAAGCAGAACAAATTTGAAAAACATGAGCTTGAAAGATGGGAATAAAACTGGGACCAAGGAAGTTGCAGTTTTTAAAGACTTTACCATTACTAATGTAATGCTAAAGACTGCCCAGAGACAATAAAAAAGATGGCTTGAGGGCATCTGAAGAGCTAGCAAGACCACACCCAACTCAGGCCCAAGGGAGTAAAAGTGAAAATTCTCTTGGAGATTAATGGGGAATCTTTCTTCTTTTTTTTTAAAGAGAGAGAGGGAGAGAGAGAGAGAATTGTAATATTTATTTTTTAGTTTTCGGCAGACACAATATCTTTTTTTGTATGTGGTGCTGAGGATTGAACACGGGCCACAGGCCAGGTGAGCGCTCTACTGCTTGAGCCACATCCTCAGCCCTGGGGAATCCTTCTTGCACAAGGGGGCCTAGAAATTTTTTTCAACATGCTTCCACCAGACACTCTGAGGCTGTTGCATCCAAGGTTCCTGAAGGCTTTACCACTTATTGCTCTGAATGGCAATAGACATTGGCACCAAACACGTGGTCTGGTTCTGCAGGAATGCAGGATGCTTGAATTAGGGGGTCATAGAAATTTCCACCAAGATTTCAAAGGAAGGCCTGGGAGTCCAGGCAAAGTGCAGCAGGGTTGGAGTCCATGCAGGCAGCCCCTGAGAGGGCAAAGTGTGGAGGTGTGAGACCCCCAAGATTAAGAAATGCCAGTAATGTGGGACACCATCCTAAGAAAGCTGCAGGAATCAAGCAGAGACAAGCCCACAGAAAGCCACTTAGTTACAAACCACAAGGCCACAGGGGCAGATCTACACAAGCCCTTTGGAGAGAACATCATGATGCTATGAGCTCCAGATGCCAGTCACAGAACTACAGAACTTGTTTTCCCAGCTGGATTTCAGTCTTTGTTCTTATCCCTTTTTTCTATGCCCCTATTTTTCTGGATGAAAATGTTTGCTCTGTACCATTATATATTGGATACTTGTAAATTGCTTTTAATTTTAGGGGAGCTCAACATGCAACATTGCCTTAACTTTGGACTTGAACTTTGAGCAATATTGGAACTGTTGAAACTATGGGGACTCTTAGGAATGAATTAAGTATTCATGTATAAAACAATGCAAAAAGTTTCAGAGATTGGGTTGTAAGAGTCTTAACACAAATCAGTAAATTAATCACCTGAAGGGTTTGATTGAGTGGTAACTGAAGGCTGGTGAGGTGTGGCTGGAGAACTTGGGGCATTGGAAACATGTCTTTGGGGATATATTTGTATCTGGTAAGTGGAGATCTCTTTCTCTGTCTCTGATTTTGAACATCATGAGAGCTGCTTTCCTGCACCACACTCTTTGACCATGATATCCTGCCTCATCATGAAAGACAAGGAATGGATCCAGCTCTCTGTGGACTGAGAACTCTGAAACTGTGAGCCTTCAATGAACCTTTCCTCTTCTACAATTGTGCTTTTTGGTTACAGCAATGAAAAAAGCTGACTAAAACAAGAGGGCTCTATTTTGTTAGTCTTGGATATGACATGTAGAAGTGATATTAGTATCAAAGGCCACATGGCAGCCATTATATAAGTTTATATGTCACAGTTTGTATATTCTATTAATATTAAAAGCTACATGGCAGATATTATGTAAGTTTTAGAGGCCAAAAGTATGGATATTATGTTAATATTAAAGGCCACAGAAAGCTATTTGTTTTTTTTAATTCTATACTATGTATATCACATTAGTATTAAAAGCAGCCATTATATTAGTTTATAAGCCACAGTATGAATATTATATTAACATTAAAGCCATGTGGCAGCTATTATATTAGTTTTAGAGCAAAAGTATGGGTAGTATGTTAATATTAAAGGTCTCAGGTCAATTGTTATATTAGTTTTAGAGATTAAAGAATGGCTTTCATATTGAAGTCCACAGTACAGTTATTATATTAATTTTCAATGCTATAGTGTGGATAAAATATTAGTACTGCAGGCCACAGGGAAGATATAAAATTAGTTTTAGATGCAATACTATGGATATTCCTGTGACATAAAAAGTGACAGAGAAGCTATTGTACAAATTGTAGAAAGTATAGTATAGACATTATAATAATATTAAAGGCTAGAGGACATCAAATCTATTAGTAACAGATTTTACACTGTGGGCATCAGATTAGTCTTTCGCACCACTGCATAGCTATTTTATTAGTTTTATGTGCTACATGTGGAAAATATGTTAGTTATTAAGGCAATAAGACAACTATTATATTGGTATTACATGCTTCACTATGGATATCAAATTAATAATAAGGCCACAAATCAGCTGCTACATTCATTTTAGATGCTATGTATGGATATTATATTAGAGTTAAAAGCCACAGTGCAGCTATGATATCTGGTTTTGATACTGTGCTAAGAATATAGTAACAAGGCACAAGGCAGTATTACATTAGTTGTATATGCTCTAGTATGGATATTATATTACTATTAAAGGCCATTGGACAAGTATTATGTCAGGTTTAGATGATACAGTATGCATATTAGTTTTTGATGCTATAATACCTATTTATGATACTAATATCCTATTAGCTTTAAAAGCCACAGTACAGATATTATATTAATTTTAGATACTAAATAAAAATGTTACATGAATATTAATATATTAGTATCAGATGCTACACTACGAATAGTACAAATAAAAAAATGTGCAGCTATCATTTAGTTTTAGATATTCTAGCAGGATATCAAAGTGATATTAAAGGACACAGGATTAACTATTATATTAGCTTTAGATACTATGTAATAAATATTATATTAGTATTACTTGCCACAGGTCAAGTATTATATTCATTTCAGATGCCATGGTACTAATATCAAATTCATGCCAAGGCCTCAGTGCAGCTATTGCATTAGTTGTAGATGCTATTTTATGGGCATAATATTAGCATGAAAGCAACATTGAGGCAATTACATTGGTTCTGGAGGCCACACTGTGGATATCATATTAATGTTAAAGGCCATAGAAAATGTATTTGGATATTATGTTAATAATAAAGGAAAGAGGTCAGTGATTTAATTAGTTTTAGTTGCTATAGTATCTACATCATATTAACATGAAAGTTCACAGGGCAGCTATAATGTCAGTATTAGACACTCTACTAAAGATGCTATATTAATGTTAAAAGCCACAGTGGACTAGTATATCAATTTTAATGCTATTGTATAGATATCATGTTGATATTAAAGATCATAGGGCAGCTATCATATTAGTATTAGATACTATAGTATAGATATTATGTAAAATTAAAGGTCACAGGACACTTGTTACATTAGCTTTAGAATCCATAAAAACTATGATCTTAGTTGTGGATTCTATGGTATGAATATCATGTTAGTACTAAAGGCCATGAGACAGCCATTATATTAGATTATAGGCCAATTTGGAAAGCAGTATGGAGATTCCTGGGAAAGCTGTAAATGCAACCACCATTTGACCCTGCTATTGTCCTTCTCGGACTATTCCCTGAAAACCTTAAAAGAGCATGCTACAGGGATACTGCCACATCGATATTCGTAGCAGCACAATTCACCATAGCTAGACTGTGGAACCAACCCAGATGCCCTTCAATAGATGAATGGATAAAAAAAATGTGGCATGTATACACCATGGAATATTGCGCAGCACTTAAAAATGACAAAATCATGGAATTTGCAGGGAAATGGATGGCACTAGAGCAGATTATAGTGAAGCTAGCCAATCCCTAAAAAACAAATACCAAATGTCTTCTTTGATATAATGAGAGCAATGATGAACAGAGCAGGGAGGAAGAGCAGCAAGAAAAGATTAACATTAAACAGAGACATGAGATGGGAGGGAAAGGGAGAGAAAAGGGAAATTGCATGGAAATGAAGGGAGACCCTCATTGCTATACAAAATTACATATAAGAGGTTGTGAGGGGAATGGGAAAATAAACAAGGAGAGAAATGAATTACAGTAGATGGGGTAGAGAGAGAAGATGTGAGGGAAGGGGAGGGGGGATAGTAGGGGATAGGAAAAGTATCAGAATACAACAATTACTAATAGGGCATTATGTAAAATTGTGGATGTGTAACCGACATGATTCTGCAATCTGCATTTGGGGTAAAAATTGGGAGTTCATAACCCACTTCAATCTAATGTATGAAATATGATATGTCAAGAGCTTTGTAATGTTGTGAAAAACCAATAAAAAATACATAAATAAATAAATTTGAAAAACAAATTAGATTCTAGGCTACAGTGTATGCATTATATTAATATTAAAGGCCACATGGCTGCTACTATGTTAGTTTTGTAGGCCAAATAATGCATATTATATTAATATTAAATGCTATAGGGCAGTTGTTATTTTAGTTTTATGGCTAAAGTATGGATATCGTATTCATATTAGGGTTAGATGGCAACAGGACTTTTTATATTGGTTTTAGAAGCTGTAATATGGATATCATATTAATATTAAAGACCAAAGAACAGACAATATATTAGCTATAGAAGCTATAATATAGATAACATAATAGTCTTTAAGGCTACAGGGCAGATATTTTATTAGTTCCAGCTGCCACAGTATTGATACTGTATTAGTATTGAAGGCAACTGAACAGCCATTATATTCATGTTAGTGCCACACTATCTATATTATATTAGTATAAAAGGTCATAGCACAGCACTTACATCAGTTTTATATGCTACAATATGAATATCATGTTAGTATTAAATGCCACAGGGCAGCTATTATATTAAATTTTGATGCTATAATTATAGATGTATTAGTAATGAAGGCCACAGAGCACCTATCATATCAGTTTTAGACACTACAGTTTAGATACTGGATTAGTATTAAAAGGCGACAAGGCAGGTATTATTTCAGTTTTAGAGGCCACCATATGGATATCATGTTAATATTAAACCCACAGCAAATCTATCAGTTTTTGATGTTCTTATATGGATACCATATCAGCATTAAATGCCACAGGCAGCTGTCACATGAGTTTTATATGCTATAATATGAATATCATATGAGTACTAAAGGCCATAAGGCAGATGTTCTTTCAGTTTTAGATGCTATAGTATTAATATATTTTTATTATAGGCCACAGGGCAGCTAATATATTAGTTTTATATGCTACATTAGTATTAAAGGTCACATAGCAGATATTACGAAGATTTAGTTGCTATTTTATGTATGCCATATTAGTACTAAGAGCACAGGAAAGGGAGTATGTTAGTTTTAAGATTCTGTAGTAGGAATGCTACATTGATATTGAAGGTCAGAAGAGATCTATTATATTTGTGTATAGATATAATATTAATATAGAAGGCCACAGGCAAGTTATTCTATTGTTAGAAGAAGTCACAATATGTATGTATGTATATTAATATATTAATAATATTAAAGGCCACAAGAAAGCTATCTTATTAGTTTAAGATATTATATTATAGAGGCTGGGTTTGCAGCTCAGTGGTAGAGCACTTACCTAGCACATGTGCAGCACTGGGTTTGATCCTCAGCACCACATAAAAATAAATAAATAAAACAAAGGTCTTGTGTTCATCTACAACTAAGAAAAATATTTTAAAATTTAAAAGATGTTATAGTATGGATTTGCGTTAATAATAAGGGCCACAGGGCAGATACTATATTAGTATCAGTTGTAGTAGTATGGACATTACATTAATATAAATCATCATAGGCAGTTATTATATTCATATTTGATGGTTTATTATGCATATTACATTAGTATGCAAAACCAATGGGCAATTATTGTATCAGTTTGAGACACTATAGTATGATCAATTATACTAATATTAAAGGCCCCAGGGTAGATATTATATTAGGTACAGATACAGTTGTATGGAATATATATAGTATATATAATATATATAGTATATATATTATATTTATAATATAATTGCATTAATATTAATGGCCACCAGGCAGGTTTTATATTAATTTTATATGCTATAGTATTTCTGGATAGTATAGTATTATTTTAGTTAGGTTTTTCACTATTGTATCTCAAAGTTCTGACAAGAACATTTTTAGAGAATGAAAATTTTATTTGGCACTCACAGTTTCCAAGGTTTCAGCCCATAAAAGGCCAACTCCATCGTTGTGGAGGAGGAAAGCCGCTCAGAATTTGGCAAACAGGAAGCAGATACAGAGCTCTGCTCATCAGGAACAAATACACCTCAAAAGAATGCCCCCAGTAAACCACCTCCCCTAGCCACACACTACCTTACTACAGTTTCCACCCACTTAAACCCTCAGTGGATTAATGGACTGATTGGGTTAAGGCTCTCATAACCCAAACATTTCATGTCTAAACTTTCTTGCATTTTCTTACACATGACATTTTGAGTGACATCTCATATCTAAACCATAATATTCTGCTCCCAGCCCTCAAAAGTTCATGCTCATCTCACAATGCAAAATACATTGATTCCATTGCCAAGAGTCTAGATGTTCTTCAGTTTCAGAATTCCCCAAAACTCCAATTCCAAAGTCTCTTCTGAGATTCGAAACGAAATCACAGTGTGAAAACCCCTGTTAAAATCAATACACACACACACACACACACACACACACACATTCAATATATAATGGCACAGAGTAAACATTTCCATTCCACAAGGGAGAAATAGAGGCATAGAGAGAAGGGATGGGACAAAAGAAGACCAAAATCCAGCTGGGCAAACAAAACCTGTATTTTCACATCTAGCATCTGAGGCATATGGCATTGTGATATTCTATCCTAAGTGCCTGGTTAGCTCCACCCCTATGGTTTTGTTAGTAGCAGTCTATGAAACTCAACTTTTCCTTCTCTGTTTCTTTCATGACTTTCCATTCCTCTCAGCCTTCTTTTTCTCCTCAGCAGCCTGTGTTAAATCTGGCTAGGCTAGAATATGTGCTCATGTAATCCATAAGCCTCAGAGTCTGGAATCACTGGTACCACAGGCCTCCACACCTGTTTATAATTTTGGAAGTTCTGGATTATCTTCTAATTTGTTTCTCCAGATTCCAAAAAGAATTTATCTTCATAGATTTTATGTGTAGCCTCTTGTAGTTAACTTCTCAGCCAGAAGAAACATTTTATATGTTACTCATTTCCTATAAGGGTTTCTGTTTTACTTGATATTGTTTCTTTGGTTGTCCTTCACTTACTTCTCCTTTATTTTCTCTTCTACTCTCTCTATTTCCTTAAGTTTATCCACACCAATTTGTGTCTTCATACATGTACTTTGGATAATAATGGGGTACCAACCATATTGAAACACTTTACTGTAAAATGTTTTTACAGGTTAATAGTATCTCAAATCAATTGGTGCTTTATTCCTTCTCCCATCCATTCACTTTCCATATTTCTCTACCCTGATGCCTTTCTTCATGCAATAAAAATCAAACCTTAACTCTTAACACTAACCTTAAACCTCTATCCCATGCCATAAACCCTAACTTAACCCTATGCCTAAAAATATTGCTAATCCCAACCCCAAGCCAACCATTAACCTTAATCTTCTAACTCTAACCCCTAAGTCTAACCCTAAACCTTAAGTCTAATTCTCACCATAAACCTCTAACCATTTTCCTAACCTAGCCCCAACCCTTTTCCCAACATCAAACCCCTAATCCAACCCCTAACCCAACCCCCAACCCCAATCTTAATATAAACTCTAACACTACCTACCTGAATATGGCAGAGTTCTCACTTGAACTTATGGAAGCAGCAAGTGCCCAGGTGGCTTACAACTTCTAACATGGACACAAATGAGACATTCCATGACCCTCTTCTTTGAATCATTTGCTGTAGTGGCTCACAGCTGCCAGAAAACTATTTAGTACTATCAATTCACTATAAAGCATATCTTTCAAACATATTTTAAATAATATATTTGAGCAAGCATATGACCACACACACAGGGAAAGGTAAGTGGTAAAGGGCATCCTGCCAGCACCTTCAACAACATAGAGTCCTAAAACTCTATCTTTTTCTTTTTTGGATGCTTCATTAAGTACCCATGATTCATTAAATCATTGATCATTTGTTACCAGTTTAGCCTTCAGTTCCTCTGTTCTCCTTATATATGTGGGAAGGCTCAAGTTCAAACTCTGTAATGATGTTTGTTTTTTTTTCCCCACTGAATATGGTCATCCTGTGTTGCCCAGGAGCCCTAGACCATTAATCACCTAACTGGTATCCGACAGACACATTGCTTCATAGATTGAAGAATGAGGAGCTAAGAGACAGGAAACTGAAGCAGAGACCAAGAATATATTTCTTGGCACAACAAACCACAAAGTAGCTTCAAATTGACAAAGAACTTGAATATACACTTTTTACTAGTAAACATGAAAGATGATTAACAGGATATTGTATTAGTTTCATTATAGACATGCAAGTTAAAACTGCAGTGAAATTTCCTCACTTTTACTAATAAAGCCATAATAAAAATATTTAAAAATAACGAGTGATTTGGGGCAACCTTGTGAACATTTCATAAAAATATTCCAAGAAAAAAGGCAATCCAAAAGGTAAGCTCTACTATTCCTTCTCTGTTTCTTCCATGAATTTTCAATCCTCTATTTTTATCCATGGAGTTCTTGTTGTGTCCCCCAAGCTAGCCTCCTACACATATACTCCAGAGGTCCTCAGCAACAGCTCCTGCAACCACTGGGGCAACATGCCATTATACAATTTAATTTCTAATTGCGGAAGGTCTGATTTTCTTCTAAGATGAGCTCTACTTTTCCTACTGATTTTCTTCCAAGATAAGCTCCACTTTTGGGTAAGGATGAAGAGAAATCAGCACTCTTTTATATACCTGTGACAATAAATAATGTGAAGCTTGTGTGTGGAATAGTTTGCTATTTCATCAAAAAGTAAAAATAGAATTATCATACTACTCAACAACTCCATTTCTATGTATTTAACCCCAAAGAACTGAAAGTAGGTATTAAAAGAAAAGTACATGTGTATACTTTCCATCTGTTAACGTCATGAGAGTGAGGGACAGGCTCAAAAGGAGTTTTAGGAAAAGAATTTTATGTATGAGTAAAAAAAAAAAAGAGTGCTTTTGTTCCCCAGTTGGGCAGGTAGTGAAAGTGAGGATTGATTGTCATGGAGGAGCTTGCTGACGTCCTGATTTGCAGGTTATGTGATGGTCACCTGAGAGTATCCATCCCTACATTGAGTAAAATACATTGCTGTGTTTTACATGGACATACAAACCTGGCATAGCAATGACTAGTGGGGAATGTGAGTGAAAGGATACAGAGCATTTTGCACCACCAATACAGGGTTCCTGTAAGTTTAGCACTATGAGAAAGTCAACTGCTTATTAAAAACCACCATGTCAGTACTATGCCAGAAAAACAGACATCAGACTTTATTAGGGAAGTTGACCCTTATAAATCCAGCTCAGCCAAATCTCAGAAATACCATTGCAAGAAAATTTTTCATTAGAAGCCACTGTGTGTGTGTGTGTGTGTGTGTGTTACGTTAATATTAGAGGCTAAATTTTGGATGTTATATTAGTATAAGAAGGTCACTTAGCGATTATTATAGTGATATAAAACCAATGTGTTCATAGTAGATTAGCATTAAAGACCACAGTCTGGATATCGCTGTGAAGGCAGTAGGGTCCATGGTAAGTAAATATATTACTATTAGAGGCCATCTATTTACACTGTAAGCATACTTTGGGAAACAATGTGAATATCACATAAGTATTAAAGAGCACAATGTGTATACTGTAATAATATCAATGACAAAAGGTCATGTATGCTTGTAATCCCAGAAGCTCATAAGGCTGAGGCAGGAGGATGGCAAGTTCAACGCCAGCCTCAGCAACTAAGTGAGGCCTTAAGCAACTTAGAGATACCCTGTCTCAAAAATTAATAAATAAATAAAAAGGGCTGGCATGTAGCTTAATGGTTAAGTGCCCCTGGATTCAATATCTAGTACAAAAAAAAAAAAAAACAAAAACAAAAGATCAACTATTATATTAGGACTACATGCCTCTGTGAGGACATTGTATGTGTCATGAGTGGCAGAGGATTCAATGAGAATATTATCTGCATTACAGGCCTTAGTGAGGATATTATATAGGCCAGAAGTTTCAGTTTAGATATTATATTAGTGGTAGAGTCCTGAATAAAATATTATATTAGTGTAGCAGGTCTCGTTGAAGATACTATATTAGTATCACAGGTCTCAGTAATAACACTATATGTGCTAGAGATTTTAGTGAGGATATTATATGTTTTGGAGGCTTCAGTGTGAATATTATGTGTGTCAAATACCTGACCAGGGACAATATTTGAGTATTTGAAGCCACTGTGAGAATACTATATTTGTCAGAGACCCCAGTGAGATTATTATTGAGTATCAGAGGCCCCACTGTAGAATATGATAATTATTAAAGGCAAATTGAGGATATTTGTTAGAGTACTCATTGAGAATATTATATGAATGTCAGAGGTCTGAGTGAGTATATTATATATGTCATAAGCTGCAGTGAGAATATATATACACCTTTATATAAATTATATATTTATATAATGCATGCAAATATATATTTATGCAAATATATTATATATATGTGTATATATGTGTGTGTGTGTGTATGTGTGTGTGTATGTGTGTGTGTGTGTATGTGTGTGTGTGTGTGTTCTGGGGATTGAACCAAGGAGTACTTTACCACTGAGATACATCCTCAGCTCTTTTTATATTTTTATTTTGAGACAGAGCTTCACCAAATTTTTGAGGCTGAATTCAAACATGCAATCTTCCTGACTCATGCTCCCGATTCATTGGGATTACAAGTTTATACCAGTGTATTCAAGTTATTGAGAATATTATTGAGTGTCAAAGTCTTCAATAGGTCATTTTGAGTTAGATGACTCAAGGAGTATATTATGTCACTCAGAGGACTCAATCAAGGTATTATTTTTGCCAGAGGCCTCAGTGAGATTGTTATATGAATATCCAGCGAACTCAATGAGGATAATATATGTTATGTCAAGATCATTGTACTGCCATGAGAAACTAATAAAAAAAATATATGTGTTATAGTCTTAACTGATGATATTATATGAGTATCAGAGATTTCGGTGAGAATATTATGAGTGTCAAGAGAACTTGGTGACGTGGATGTGTAACTGATGTGATTCTGCAATCTTTATGCGGGGTAAAAATCAAATGTATGAAATATGATATGTCACAAGCTTTGTAATGTTTTGAACAACCAATAATAAAAAAAGAAAAAAAAATTATAAAGAGAACTTGGTGAGGTTATTATATATTTCAGAGGCCTAAATGAGACTATTACATGAATGTCAAAGGGTTTTGTGTGGATATATATGTATCATCCACCTCATTAAGAATATTACATTTGGGGCTGGGGTTGTGGTTCAGCAGTAGAGCACTTGCCTAGCACATGTGAGGGCCTGGGTTCAATCCTCAACACCACATAAAAATACACAAAAAATAAAGGTACAATACCTTTGTGTCCAACTACAACTAAAAAATAAAAAAAATTAAAGAATATTACATAAGTGTCAGATAACTCAGTGAGCACATTATATGTATTAGAGTCATCACTGATCATATTACGTTTGTCAGAATCTCAGTGGTGATATTATATGAGTGTCAGAGGCCTCAATGAAGCCAATATGAATTTTAGTCCATTTAGTTAACATATTATATCTGTAAGAGGACTCACTGAGGATATTATATGCCCCCTTATATGTGTCAGAGGACTAAGTGATGATATAAATTTTAAAGATATCAGCATGGATATCAAATGTGTCAGATAACTCAGTGTGAAAATTTCAGAGGCATCAGTAAGAATATTATGTGTAAAAAAAGAATATTATATGTGTGCCACAGGTCTTTTCAGAGCCTCAGTGAGTATAGTGTATCTGGTAAAGGCTACAATGAAGATACTATATTAGTGTCACAGGACTCGGTGTGGATATTACATGAGATATAGAACTGAGAGAGGATGTTATATGTGTTAGAGAACTCAGTGAGCACATTTTATGTGTCAGAAACCTCAGTGAGAAGATTGTATTCTTTAGAGGTTTTAATGTGGATAGTGCATTAAACAGAGGCCTCAGTGAGATCATTATATGTGTTAGAGGCCTCATGTGAACATGATATTTGTTATAAACCTCAGTGAAGATATCATATTAGTGCCACAGGTATCAGAGAGGATATTATATAGGTAAAGGCCTTAAATTGCATGTTGTATGTCAGAGCACTGAGGACATTATAGATGACAGAGGCCTCATTACATGAGTGTCAGAGGAATCAGTGAAAATATTATATGAGTGTTACAGACCTCAATGAGTATATTCTGTAAAATGCCTCAGTGAGGCATTACATCTTTTACATAGATGGAGCTTCACTGAGGACATTATATGAATATCAGAGAACTCAATTAGAATTTTATATAAATGTGAAAGCCCTGACTAAGAATATTATGTATATCAGAAGTTTCAGTCCTCACTGAAGCCCTTATTGTTTGTTAGAGACTTCAGTAAGCATAGTAAATGTGTTAGAGTCTACAGGAGGATACTATGTGTCAGAATCCAGAGAAAAGCTATTACTTGAGTGTGAGTAGTATATGTATTAGAGCCATCAATCACACTGTTATATGACTATGAACATCCTTATATGAGAAAAATATCTGACTGCAAGAGGCCTTGTTGAAGGCATTGCATGTGTTTGAGATCTCAGTATGTTCGATCTATGGCTCAAAGGTCTCAGGAAAGAAATCCTATGTGTCAGAGGCCTCACAGAGGATAAAACAGGAATGCCAGGCTACTGAGAGAGAACATTAATTGTGTTAGAGTCCTCAGGGGAGAAGGTATACTAATGTCACATACTTCATTGAGGGTATTACTGTGTTGAAGGCCTTGGAATTTCTGCTGCTTGGGTGAAAGTCCCAAGTGGAGCTACAGTCTGTGTCAGAGACCTCAAGGAGACACTTAAAAGTGTCAGAGGACCTCAGGGATTTAGAGGCCTCAGGGAGTATATTATATATGTCAGAGTATTCAGAAAGATATAACATGAGCCCAAAATCTCATTGAGGCTATTAACTGAGTCAGAGGACTCAACACTGGTACTTCATTGTTGTTAGAGGTCTCAGCAGAGGATAGATTGCTTTTTAGAGGGGTAAGAGAAAAATATGTTTTCCTGAGGCCACTATGAGGATACCATGAGTCAGAGGCTTCAGTGTGGGTAGAACATATAAGAACCTGAGTGAAGATTTCATAAACCTCAGGGGGATTATGATGGAGTATCTCAGAACTCAGTGAATAAAATCTATTAGTATCAGCAGCCACATGAGGAAATTTTATGCATTGAAATCTTCTATGAGTCTATTATATGGGTTTCAGAACTCTCCGAGAAAATATCACAATTCTAAATGCTGTGAGTGAGGATAGTTTAGAGCTTCTTTAGGAAGTTGCTTACAGGTGTCTGTATAATCAATGAAATAAAATATGAATATTAGAGGCCACAGTGTGTATAGGATGCAAATGTCAGAGGAGGACTTATTATGAATATCCTATCAGGGATAAGACCACCAGGAGGGTTCTATTTGAGTAGACACCATCAGAACAAGGATATTACATGGGTCATAGTCATTAGTGTGCCAATGGTAAGAGTAAGAGGCCTTTGCAAATACAGTATATGCCTTCGATACTTGATGTTTAAAGTTAATTCCAGAGTGAGGCTATTAGTTGAGTTTCAGCAAGTTTCAGCAAGAATCACATATGTGACCCAGAAATCAATAATAAAATATTATCCAGCTACAGGCCTCATTGAGGATGTGTCAGGGGCTTCATTGAGATTAATCAATGATTGCCACAGGACTCAGCTAGGGTATTGTCTCTGAGTTCTCAGTGAGTTGAATACATATGTCCAAGAACTCAATGTATATAATATGTTTCAGATCCCTCAATCACACTATTACATGACTATGAATATCCTTAGTGAGGAAAATATCTTACTGCAAGAGGCTTAGCTGGAGGCTTTGAATGTGTTTGAGATCTTTGAATGTTTAATCTATGCCTCAAAGATCTCAGGGAGGAAATCCTGTATAAGAAGTCTCACATAGGATGTGACAGGAATGCCAGCCTACTCAGTGAGAACATTATGAGTGTTAGAGTTATCAAGGAAGAGGCTACATCAGTGTCACACCCCTCACTGGGGATATAATTGTGTCAAAGGCCTGAGCATTTGTACTGCATGGGTGAGAGTCCTGCATGGAGAGTGTCTGTGTCATAGACCTCAAGGAGACACTTAAAATGTCAGAGGAGTCTGTGTTGACAGAAAGATACTGTCTGAGCCCTCCATGATTTTTAAATATGACTAGACAATTAGGATCTCTGCCAGTGATGCTCTTACTTGTGCCTGAGCTCTCATGGAGATATTAACTGAGGGACAGACAGAAGGTTGAGGGAGAATATTATCTACATACAGCAAGCCTCTGTGAATATGTGATGTAAGTGTCAGAGGCAACTGGGAGGAGAGGACATGAGTGTCAGAGCCCTGAGTGAGTTTATTATACATGTGACAGAAAAAATTATGGACTCAGTGAGATGATCAAGGAATTTCAGTGCCCTCAATAATTACACAATATTGAGTGTCAGAGGAGGAATCATTGAGGATATTTCCTGAGTGTCAGGGACCTCCATGAGAATATTCCATGAGTGCTGCAGGCCTGAGTGAGGACATATATGTGCTGTAATAGGAAGAGACCTGTGTTAGCCTATTATATGTGACAGTGCCTTCATATGGACATTTAGTGTCAGAGTCCAGAGGGAGGCTATCACCTGAGTGTCTGAATCCTCATTGAGACTGATACATTTTTCAGAACATGTACTGAAGATATTTGGTCGAAGTCAGAGGCCTTAATAAGGATGTGATAGGTGTCAAAGTCTTCATTGAGATTATTTTGCTATTACTATAGGTCTCAACCAGGGTATTTTCTCTTAAGAGGCCTCAGAGAGTTGAGTATACGTGTTAGAGACTAGGGGTAGAGAATGTAGGTATCATAGCCTCACTCACTCTGTTATGTGACTATGAAGGTCCTTAGTGAAGAAAATTTTCTGACTAGGAGAGGTGTTATTGAGAATAGTTTCCTCAGTAAGTGTAATTTAGAGATGAAATTTCTAGTGAGTAAGTTTTTTTTTAAATTTTTTTTAGTTATACAGGACACACTAACTTTATTTTGTTTATTTATTTTTATATGATGCTGAGGATCAAACCCAGGGTCTCACATGTGTAAGGCGAGTGCTCTGTCACTGAGCCACAACCCCAGCCCTCCACTGAAGAACGTCTATGTGTCAGATGTCTCATTGAGAATAATGGTGGGAGTGCCAAGGTACCCAGTGAGGACACTGTAAGAGATGGAGTTTTCAGGGTTGAAAGAATATCAGTGTGAAAGGACTCAGTGAGATTATGAAATGAGTATCAGAGGCCTTAATGACTACATATTACATGGAAGAGGATTTACTGAGAAGACAATTTTTCTCAGACTGGTCAGTGAGGAAAATATGGGCTCAAATGACTCAGTCCCTCCTCTACAAAGGTTGGAGCCCTCTGTGGGGATTTCATATGTGTCAGAGACCTCAATGAGATACATGCATGTGTCAGAGGACTCATTGTACATACTATGTAACCTTTGGAGGTCTCAGTTATATTTTGAATATCTATCAGAGCATTAATCTGTGCAGACATCAGGTACCCCAGAGCACTTGGTAGGATAGTACTTAAGTGTTAGAGGTCTAATGGAGGTCATTATCTGAGCTTGAGAAGCCTAAGGTGGATATTATATTCATTTCATTGTCCTGCATGAGGATGATATCCACTGCAGAGTCCTCAGGCAGTATGTTACCAGTGTGAGTGGACTCAGTGCTATATGATGTGAATGTCAGAGGCCTCAGGGAGGAATCATGGGAGTTTCAGAAAGGATACATTGAGGATATGATATGAGTATCAG
Organism: Urocitellus parryii; assembly: GCF_045843805.1. Taxonomy (NCBI): domain Eukaryota; kingdom Metazoa; phylum Chordata; class Mammalia; order Rodentia; family Sciuridae; genus Urocitellus; species Urocitellus parryii. Next base: position 50,621 of record NW_027554071.1, read on the forward strand.
ATACCTGCTTCACACTATTATAAAAGTGTCCAAGGCCACAATCATTATATCTTATGTGTCAGAAACTTCAGTGATAACACTGTATTTGACATAGGCCTCTGTGAGAATATTGTAGGTGGCCGAGTCTTCTCATGGATATTAAGTGTCAGAGTCTAGAGTCAGGGTGTTACCAGACTGCCTGAGGCCTCAGTAACAATGTGAACATGACCAAGGTTACAGTTTAGATATATTATTGATGTCAGAGGCCTCTGTGATGATGTGATATGTGTCCAAGGCTTCAGTGAGAATGTGATGTGTTTGTCACAGGCCTCACATTGGATATTATACTTCATAGAGGCTGCAGTAAATTTACTATACCTGTCAGAGGCCTCAGGTTTCTCCTATGGAAAGAGGCCTCCATAAGTATATGATGGCTGTCAAAAAGATTCTAAGTGGAAGAGACTTCTGTTAGTCAATTACATGTGTCAGATGTCTCCAATACTACATCATTAATATTAGGGGCCTCAGTAAGCCTCTTATAGGTCCTGTAGGTCGCAATGTAGATACTGTATGTGTCAAGTCCTCAGGGAGTTAGAGGCCTAAAAAAGTATATTATATCTGCCAGAGGTTTAAGGTAGGATATTAAATGCTCCTGACTCTTCAGTGAGGCTTTTAACTGAGTCAGTGGATTCAGCATTGATACTTCATTGCTGTCAGAGGCCTCAGTGAGGACACTATTAGGGTCACAGACCTCATTGAGTCAGAAGTCTTAGTGACAATGGAGGATATGTCAGAGGCCTGAGAATATCACATGCATCTGAATCTTCAGAGATAATATTTTGTGTGTCAGAGGCCTCAGCAAGTATATGGGCTACAGGCCTCAGTGTTGATATTACATGAGCATCAGAAGCCTGAGGGAGGAGGCATTGAATGTGCCCTGAGGGAGGACATTCAAAATGTGTCTGAGGCCTAGCTGAGGATAGTTTGCTTGTTGAAGGGCTAAGGAAAAATATTGTTTGTCAGAGGCCCCAGGGCAGATACCAGGTGTTAGAGGCCTTACTGTGGGTAGAAGGTATGAGTACCCTGAATGAAGATTTCATTTATTTCAGAAGCCTCAGTGAGACTACAATGTTATTATCACAGGATTCAGTGAATATACTAGGTTAGTGTCAGAGGACAAGAAAGGACTTTATATACATCAGAATCCTCTAGGAGTTTATTATATGGATTTCAAAGACCTCAGGAAAGATATCATGTGATTCTTGGAGCTGTGAGTGGGGACATTTTAAGTTTCAGAGTCCTCAGGAAGTTGATTAGGGGTGAATGTACCTTCAGTGTGATTGTATATGAATGTCAGATGCCTCAGTGAGTATGGGATATGAATGTCAGAGGAGGCATGGAGGATATCCTATCAGGGTAAGAGACACACAGGAGAATTCTATATAAATAGCATAGCCCAAATGAGGATATTGCAGGGGTCAGAGTCCAGTGTAACTATGGGAAGAGTAGGAGGCCTCTGTAATCCTATCATATACCCTAGAATCTTCATGTGGATATTTACTGTCAGAGTCCAGAGCAAGGCTATGAACTGATAGTCAGAAACCTCAGTGAAAAATCATACATGTGATCCAGGACTCTGTGAAAACATTATGTCCAAGTCAGAGTCCTCTGTGGAGTTATTGTCTGTGTCAGAGACTTCAAGTGGATACTTAAAAGTGTCAGAAGGATCTGTGTTGATAGGATGGTACTTTCAGAGTCTTCAGTGATTTTTTAATATTTTAGACAATAGGGGTCTTTGTCAGTGAGGCTATTAGGTGTGCCTGAGCTCACTGATGGCCAAGAGGATTGAGGATATTTCTTGAGTCCCACAAGTCTCTATGAATAAGTTGTGCAACTGTCAGAGGAAAAAGGAAGGAGAGGATATGACTGATAGAGATCAGAGTGAAGATATTGTACACTTAAGAATCCTCAATAAATAGAATAGGAGTGTTTATGGACTCAGTGAGATAATCAAGAAATGCCAGATAATCAAGGAATCCTCAGTGAGTATCCAATGTGTCAGAGAACGACTCATGGAGGATATTACACGAGTGTCAGAGACCTCCATAAGAATGTTTCTTAAGTGCCATAGGCCTGAGTCAGGACATATATGTGCTGTAATAAGAAAAGGACTCTGTTAGCATATTATATGTGAAAGTTCTTTGAGGATCAAAAGCCTGAGTGAGAATAATACTTTTGTTAGGGGACATACTGAAGATATTCTGTCAAGGTCAGAGGCCCCAGTGAGGATATGATATGTGTCAGACTTCACTGAGTTTATTTTGTTATCACCACCGGCCTCAATTAGGATTGTTAAATATTTGTGTCAGAGGCCTCAGGGTAGATAGTATAAGTGTCAGAATCCTTATTTACTATTTTATATGACTGTGAGGTGAAGAAAACTTGTGAATATTAGAGGACTTCCTGAGGATTTTGTCCTCAGTGAATATATTTTAGGGCTCAGAGTTCTCAGTGAGGAAATTCTATGTGTCAGAGGCCTCCTTGAGAATAATGATGGCAGTGCCATGGTACCCAGTGAGGACATTGTATGTGATGAAGTTTCAGGGTAGAGAGAATATCAGTGTGGAAGGCCTCAGTGAGATTATGAAATGAACACCACATGCCTTTGTGATGATCTAATATGTGTAAGAGGCCTCACTGAGAACAGAATCTCTCTCAGAGGTCAGTGAGGATAATACGGGGTCAAATGACTCATTCCATACTGTACATAGGATGGAATCCTCAGTGGGAATTTTATATGTGTCAGAGACCTCAATGAGACATATATGTCTCTGAGGACTCATTGTACCTCATGTTACCTACAGAGGCCTCAGTACTTTTGGATGACTCTAGAGGGTCTAAATCTGTGTGGACTTCTAGTGCCCCAGAGCACTCAGTGTGATATTCCTTGAGTGTCAGAAGCCTTGATTAGGATATTTCTGAATGACAGAAGCCTCAGGTTGGATATTATATTGATCTCACTGTCCTGTATGAGGATGATATCCATTTCAGAGTCCTCAGTAAGAATCTCATTAGTGTTTTGGGACTCAAATGAGATAGGATGTGAATGTCAGAGGCCTCAGGGAGGATTCATGTTGGCGTTAGAGGAAGACTCACTGAGGATGTGATATGAGTGTCAGAAACCATTCTGGGACTATTATAAAAATATCCAAGGCCTGAGTGTGGTTATTTTATGTGTCAGAGGCTTCACATGGATATTATGTATCAAAGTCCAGTGCCAGGGTATTACCAGAGTTTCTGAGACTTCACCAACCCATCCCCTTGAATGGGATCAAGGTCACAGTACAGATATCCTGTTCATGGCAGTGGCCTCAATGACGATATGTGGAAGATTCCTCAGTGACAATATAGAGTGTTTGTCACAGGCTTCACCTTTGACATTATGTTTTGGGAGTTGGCAGTAAACTTACTATACTTGTCAGAGGCCTCAGTTTTCTCCTATAGAAAGGGACCTCTGTGAGTACATGATGGCAGTGCCAGAGGCATCAAGAAGACATTCTAAGTGCAAGAGACCTCTGTTATCCAATTGTACATCTCAGATGTCTCCAATAGTTTATTGTTATTATTAGAGACCTCAGTATGACTCTTATAGATACTGTAGGTGTCAATGTAGATATTAAATATTTCAAAGACCTCAGGAAGTTAGAGGCCTCAGGGAGTATATTATACCTCTCAGATGTTTCAGGGAGTATTTTAAATGCACCAGCCACCTCAGCAAAGCTATTCCTGAGTCAGATGTCTCAGTACCAGTACTTCATTATTGTCAACAGCCTCAGTGAGGATACCATTAGGGTCACATGCCTCAGTGAGAATACTAAATGCATTTGAATCCTTAGTGACAATGGGACTTGTGTCAAAGGACTTATGATATCATATGTTTTAGAGTCTCCTCTGAGAATATTATAGTTGTCAAAAGAGTTAGTCAGTAATATATGTCAGAGCCCTCAGTGAAGACAGTGCCTTTTTAAATAGTTTCATGTGTTTAGTTAGAGCTCTGAATAAAAATATTATTGTGTTTCAGAGGCCTCAATGTGTTTTTTCCTTATTTGTCATAGGCTCTCATGGATATTTTATGACTGACACAGGCCTCAGTAATGATATTGAGCATGTTAGAAACCTCTGTGAGGACATTATATGTCAGAGTCCTCATTGATTATATGTGTAGAGGACTCATTGAAAATATTATAGGTGTCAAAGAACTTAGTTTTTATGTGAGTTTTAGAGAACTTATTGAGAATATTTTTATGTGACATAGGCTTCCACAAGGATTTCATATATGTGTCAAATGCCTCAATGAAGATATCATATTTTTTCTAGTTCTCTGTGAGGATATCTTATGAGTTTGAAGGTTTGACATGATATTTTCTAGGGGTCTCAATGTGTATGTGATATCAGCCAGTGGTATCATTAATGATATTTATTGATAACAAACTCATATTATTTCAGTGCGTACTATATATGTTAGAGTCTTCATAAGAATATTATATTGTACTTAAAGCCTCAGTGAAATGTTTTATAAGTGTAAAAGGCCTAATTGAGGGTATTATACTATTCTTTCCTGTTAAAAGAAAACAGGAAACAATAGAAAGAACTCCCAGTGGAAAGAATGGTCAAAGCTATTCCCAAAGGCTTCAAGCAGGAATGAAGTAAGCAACAAAGCACTATAGAGTTGGATAACAAACAAAATCTTGGAGTAAATATCCAGATGCTCATTTATTTACAAGTAAATGACTAAACAGATAAACAAAAGAGGCTAAATAAAAACCTCTTATGCAGAATTTCAAGTAATTGAGGTGGACATTTGGCCCTCAAGGAGTTAGGCCTAACTTCCCACTCCTTAAGAGGGGGCTCTGCATAGTGACTTACTCCAAAACAATATATATAATGTGTACATGTAGAGAAACATAACTTCACAGTGAGAAATCTGGCAAACACTACATCAGTCAGGTGAGCACCTTGAGGATATGAAATGAAGAATAGCACTTCATCTGTAATCTGCTTTCCCCAATCCATAACCTGTCTACATATGAGAAAAACATCAACTGAAAATCTAAAAAGTACCTGATAGGTACTCCTCAACTGTCAGGTCCTCCTCAAACATCAAGGGCATCAGAGAAAGGAAGGTCAGAGAAACTGTCGCTACGAAGAAAAGCCTATGGAGACAGGATGACTGTCTTGCGGAATCTTAGATGGGGTCCTGGAACTGAAAGAGGCTGTACTGAGAATTCAAAGGAAACACAGACATTAGTTAATAAGAGCATATCAGTATCTGTTTATCATGAAAAATCATGTATGAAGTTAACACATCTGAGATAGCTCACGTAAGTCATAAGAGCAAAAAAACTGGGTAGAAGTTACATAGTAGATCTCTGCATTTTCTTTGCAATTTCTGTGTAAACATAAAACTACTCTAAAATAAAATCTTAAGACATGGCTATATTTTTCAAACACCTGCTCATTTAATTACTCAGAATGTCAATTACTAATAATTGACATTCTTAACTAGTTCTGCATTTTGTTAAGAGCATTTATAACAAAAATGTAAGATAATGTAAGATAAATACTTATTTTATATGTTTTATGTTAAAGTAATAATATGTTTAAACTTATTTATCATTATTTATTTTGCTATTTCTGGGTTCTGGATTTTCTCTCTAAAAATTTCAAAACTTTAGAGAAAAAAATCTACATTTTAGAGACACTATTTCAAGTCATGGTTGAACTTTTTCAAAAGAGTCATGATAAAAAATATGTTACAAGAGCAGATTGATTCATTGTGAATGAATCATTGATCCCAAGGGAGTCTTATCTTTCGTTTGTTTCTATGTATACCCTTCAACAGTAATAGCATCAAATATTTGCCACTAGGAAAAATATTTAAACAAAAAATGTAAACAGAATTTGTGACAATAACTTATGATGCTTTCTAAAAAAAGAAAAATTTAAAAGAATATCATAGTCAGTTTCCTCCATGACGTTCTTCAGAAGTGGTAAAACTAGAGAAACATCAATGGAAGCATGCATTATGAGTGATCTTAGATATCCTCGTGTTTTACGGGGAAATTATATTTTAGAAATCATAAAAATATTGGATGCCCAAACTCTTTAATGTTTTCAAATGTAGTTGAATTTCTATGTAAGTTTCTCATTGATATAGCTAGTCATAAAGCTAACAAAAACAAAGAATCTGTGGGGCTGGGATGTAGCTCAGTGGTGGCATACCTTATCCAGAATTCAGGAGGCCCTGGGTTTGATCCCTAGCACCACAATATTTTTTTAAATCAGTGCCTTATTTGTGTAATCAAATAGAAAGTGAACCATCACCACTCTTAGGAAAATGTTAAGCCTGAAAACCAGTTAATAATCAAAATTCTCTTACAATAGAAATAGTCTATTGTGACCAGATGTGTCATATCATAAAGTACATTCACATTATACTATCAAAATATCAGAATCAAAATACTCTTACAATAGAAATAGCCTATTGTGAGCAGATGTGTCACATCATAAAAGTATATTCACATTAAATATCCTCTCAGAACAATAAAAAAGACTTTGATGACCATTTAGAAGGAGAAAATGGCTATAATATAGATTAGAAAATTATTAAGAAATTAGAAACATGAGGTGAGGGGCTGTGGGCACGGAGAGCGGGTGGCCTAGGCTTGGCGGGAGGAAGGGTCCCTCCTGCAGGGTTTGTGGAGTGAGCCGGGTACACAGGGGTGGTTGTGTGGTGTCCCCTCTGGCTGTCCGTCTTGAGGAAGAGCTGAGTGGGCGGGAAGGATGGAGGACCAAGGGTAGTTGTCGCGGAGGTGATCTGGGTGCTCCGAGGCCCTCATAGGGAAGGCCTCGGGAAGCTTGGAGGTGTGGAGAGGAGAAGCCCATCCTCAACCAATGCCCAGCGCTGGGCAGATCCGATGTTGGGCTGTAGAAATGCTCTGTGTGGTGGGTGGGGTGCGGGTGGTCTTTTTCCTCGGCCCATCTTGCACGTCATGCACGCAAGGAAGTGAAAGGGGTGCGGCCTCCGGGCACCTCTTCAGCTCCCTTGTGAGCTGCCCTGTAGGGGTACCCTGCAATCATGTAGGAATAGGAGACTCTGGCAGAGCCTTGCAGTCAGGACAGCAATGATGACACTGAAGATGTTTCATTGTTTGATGCAGAAGAAGAGACAACTAATAGACCAAGAAAATCTAAAATCCGACACCCAGTGGCATGATTTTTCCATTTGTTCTTCTGAGTCTCTGCCATTATAGTCTATCTTCTCTCTGAATTGCTCAGCAGCAGCTTTATTGCTTGTATGGTGACAATTATCTTGTTGTTGTCACATGACTTTTGGGCAGTGAAGAATGCCACAGGTAGAGACTGATGGTAGGCCTTGGGTGGTGGAATCATATTGATGAGTACAGAAAGAGTCATTGGGTGTTTGAGTCCAGGAAGGCATCTCCTCAGGAGAATAAAACTGTTTCAAAAGTTGAATCAAGAATCTTTTGGTTAGGACTAATTGCCTGTACAGTGCTGTGAGTGATATTTGCCTTTAGTGCTTTCTTCTCCCTCAGAGTAAAATGGTTGGCATGGTTATCATGGGTGTGGTGCTACAGGGTGCCAACCTGTATGGTTACATTAGGTGCAAGTGGGCAGCTGGAAGAATTTAACTAGCATGGCTACCTGGTATCTTGAAATGCAGTTTTTAAGACAAAACACCAGAAATGAAGAGACTTCTTGAATAGAGAGAAAATTATATTTTCTGTGATACTGGGGAATGGCTGAAGAGATTCTTGATTATGAATTGTTTAGAGCTCAGTCCAGTATAAAAAGGAGCATTGATTTTTGTTTGTTTGTTTTGTTTTCACTTGCAAAGTTACTATAAAAACTGTTTTTTTAAACAAAGTTTTAATTTTCTTTTTCTAGTAGTTGAGGCTGGGAAGTATGATATCATTAAGAACATTGTCAGAATTTATTTTATGGTGTACATATGTATGCATATAGTAATGTATCTGTATATCCCAAATTAATGTGTTAGTTTACATATGTTACAGAGATATTTGCATTTTGATCCATAGAATATAGGATGTTCTTAATATATCTCAAAGGTATGTGTGTTTACATACTATTTCTATAGGTTATTTTCAGAAATAAGTTGATTCCATGATTAAGAGTAAACACTTGGCTTGTGTATGAGTTAAAAAGTTAGAAAAAATGTTAATTTTAAATATATACTTCATGTTGAAATTGCTTATGTTAGACATGCACAAGTGAAAACAAATTCAGGCTGGTAGTGTTAACTAGTTTCTAAAATTTTCTTTTATTCTTATACTTAAGGCCTAACTAATAAATGGAATCTTTATAGTTTATGTTTAAGGGATACCCAGGGATTGCTGCTGTTTTATTTATTTCATAGAAAGGATAGTCATATTTTATTTTGGAACTTCCTGTAAACTCTTCAGTGATCTCTGGACTAATAAAATCTTTTAGTACTAAATGAATATTATTCTTATGTCATAGTAAAAATAATCATTTAAATACTTGGCATAATAAATGCCTAAAGACATTTTATGAATCTATTTTTTCTTGCTATAATGGGAATATTGTAAATCATACATTTGTATTAATAATTTTTCTTAAACAAGGCAATATATTTAACTGTAAACTAAACCAATCTACAAATTATTGTAGGCAGTTGTAAATTCTGTTGAGATACTTGAAACTTTGTTGGAGTCTTTTAATCAGCAGATTATATTGTGAATGTATTTGTACATTGTTAAAATATGTTTAAAGATGTTTTGTTTTAGTTGAATAAATGTGTATTGGAGTCAAAAACAAGAAATTAGAAACATGATAATGCATAAAAATTCTCTAGGCCATACTAGGCACTTTGAACTGTAATCACAGATATTTTGGAGACTGAAGCAGGAGGATCACAAAGTTTGAAGCCAGCCTCAATACCTCAGGAACTTAGCAAAATCCCGTCTCAATATAATATTTTAAAAGGGCTGAAATTCATTGTTTGCCTAACATAGTCAAGGTTATCAGCTTAATTCTCATCACCATAAATAAATTTAAAGAATAACTCCAAACCAAGCATATAATATGAGATAACTGGGGCATTTATAGAAGAGGGTGGAAACTATTATGTTGAACACCCCAAAAGGATTCAACTATATTTAATTATTTTTCAGCTCATGGTATCAACATGTCTAATCTCCACTTATATTACTTCATTAAAATATGGTAAAAAGTGTATGTACTTTTTTAATGATTTCAAAATATGAGTTATACTCAACTCTATTCTAAAAACTACCTTTGAAGCACATAGAGCACCAGCATTTATATAAAATGAAATCAGGCCATTTCCTACACAAAGTAATATTTAGTAAGTACTAATATATACACACATTATTTCAAAAGAAATTAAAATTGATGAAATCAAAAGCTCACTGGTATGCTTTTGAATGATATTTTGAATATATGAGAAACACTTAATAGAGTTCTCCAAAAAGAACTTCTGACAATATATAAAGCATTCTTATTAGAAGGTCAATTCACTTGCTTGCAAGGAGTAAGAGAAACTAACTACATGATGAATGTAAGACTTTAATAATAAGATATTCAAATATGCTTTCTAAATTTGAAAAAGTAGAAAATGTCTGTTTAAAAAAGTCTATTTTTGGTAAATGTATCTGTTTTTTTTTAAAGAATCTATTGACTTTTATCTTACACACTGTAATTATTTCAGTGGTTTTAAGCTGGAATATCATGTAATATCAATAGGTGGAATTTTAAAATATCACCATCCTCTTTCTTTCTATAAAATTGATTAGCAAATTTTCTTAGAATAATTTCAACCCAATTTGGAAAAGATCTGTGTGTGTGTGTGTGTGTGTGTGTGTGTGTAAATACATAATATTTTAAACAATTCTCCTGACCCTTGGGTCCTGTGAAAGACATATTGTCTGTGTGTGGTGCTGAAATGGAACCCAGGGACTCTCACATGTTAAGCAAGTTCTCTGCCACCAAGTTACACACACTGTCCCAAAGATATTAATAAGAAAAAGATAATTAAAACTTTTTGAGATGATGAGAACTGTCAAACAAGATAATTCAATCAAAACAAGGTAAACTAAAAAGTATATTTAAAAATATTGTTGATAAAAATAGCAGAAGTTCAAAGTTAGAGAAGAAATTAAAAATCAAACTGCAGAAACCTACTACATAAAATTGGAAACCTAGAGGGAATGGGTAATTTCCTAGTTAAAAAAAACACATTAATAAAAGATTAAAATAAGAAAACTATGAATGATCAATCAGCTTAAAAAGTTTAAAATGATGCTTACAGATCTCCCATTGGGACAAAAACCAGGAACATAGGGGTCCACGGTTGAGTGTTAACTGACTTTTAACAAATTCTGGATTTACTTAAAATGTTCATGATCTAGGAGGAAAGAATGAAATCATTACTTAAAATAAATACTTCAATTAATTAAAATTAATTTCCTCAATTAACTTTGTGGTATAATACCAAAGCATTATATAGTCAAGATATTTCAGCAGATGTAGAATGTCAACACAGTATACCATTACAAATGCACTGCCAAATAAACTGACTTGCTCAATCAAAGACAAAATGTATTCTTAATCAAAATTTTGATTAATTTAGTTCCATAAAATCCATGAACTATTTTTTCACAAATTCTGGCTTATTAGAAATAACATATTTAAACTTAAATAACCTTGTGGGTTTCATACATCTACTTTTCCATTTTTTAATATTTTTCCTGCTTTAACACAGTAAAAATAAGCAGTTAGAACAATTCCTCCTCCCTCTGTGCCAGAAATCATCCAAGTAGCTGTGTTTTGATGACAAGTAATCAGAGCCTCTTGAAGGGATGTTTCCCCAAAGTAAACCTTGCTGAAATAATGAAGGAGAGCAAGGCTCCCTCCTCAGCTCTCAGATGGGCGCAGGAAGTGAATCTGCTTTCTCTTCACACTTCCCTTTTCCTCACCTGCCGCCTATTCATCCAGAAGTTTCTGGAAGATCTCTCTGAGGCTGCTCTAGGCATGCCTATAGACATGACCCACAGAATCCTCAAGCCCGGATCTCTCTAAGGCTAGTCTGAGAAGAGCATCCCTGTAGATATGACTCAGTGTCCCCAAGTGAGGCATCCCTCTGAGGTTGCTCTGAGGAGAAGGGAGCTTGGGATGACCCTACACACGTGACCCACAGTGTCTCCAAGTCAGTTATCTGCCTGAGGATGGTCTGAAAAGAATGGAGCTCTAGGTGTCCCTATAGCCTTGACCCACAGCTGGTCTTAGAACGGAGTTATAGCCTTGATCCACAGTGTCTCCAAGCTGTGAGTCTCACTGAGGCTAAAGAGAAGGGACCCTAAAGTCCCTGTAGACACAACACAAAGTGTCCCCAAGCTGGGAGTATTCCTGAGTCTGCTCTAAGAGAAAGCTCCAAGTCCGCATACACATGAACCACATTGTCTCCAAGGTGGGAGTATGCTTGAGTCTGCTGAGAAGGCAACTCTCCTCCCATACATATGACCCACCAGGGTACCCAAGTTAGGAGTTACCTCCTCAGACCAGAGGTGCTCAGAGAACCTAGGGTGCCAAGCTGGTGGAGTATTGCTTCAGACAGGAGGCACATGGAGCACCCAGGGTCCCTGAGCTGGGAGACTCCAGGTACATGGCATACCCAGGTTCCCTGAGCTGGGATTATCTCCTCAGATCCCAGGCACACTGAGGACCCAGCGTATCCAAGCTGGGAATATCTCCTCAGATCCAAGGTGCACGGAGGACCCAGGGTCCCTGGGCTGGGAGGACCTTCTCAGACACCAGGCACACCAAGGACCCAGGGTCCCGGAGCTAGGAGTACCTCCTCAGACCCAAGGCACACAGAGGACTCAGCGTCTCTGAGCTGGGAGTATCTCCTCAGACCCCAGGCACACGAAGGACCCAGGGTCCCCGAGCTGGGGGATCTCCTCAGACCTGACGCACACCCAGGACCCAGGGTCCCCGAGCTGGGAGGAACTCCTCAGACCTGACACACACGGAGGACCCAGGGTCCCCGCGCTGTGACGATCTCCTCAGACTTGATGCAGACGGAGGACCCAGCGTCCCTGAGCTGGGAGTATCTCCTCAGACCTCAGGCACACAAAATACCCAGGGTCCCCGAGCTGGGAGGACCTCCTCAGACCCAAGGAACACAGAGGACTCAGGCTCCCGGAGTTGGGAGGGCCTCCTCAGACATGAGGCACACGGAGGACCCAGGGTCCCTGAGCTGGGAGGGCCTCCTCAGACATGAGGCACTCCGAGGACCTAGCGTCCCGACCTGGGAGTATCTCCTCAGACCCGAGGCACACACGGAGGACCCAGGGTCCCAGACCTGGGAGTATCACCTGAGACCTGACACACACGGAGGACCCAGTGACCTCGAGCTAGGAGGACGTCCTCAGAGCCGAATCAGGTCTGAGGAGGAGCTCCGCATCCCCACACACATGACCCATAGTACCCTCAAGCTGTGTGTATCCTGGAGGCCGGTCTGTCACTCCCTGGTGGTTGACCCAGCACGCTGGCAATTTTTCCTGAGACAACAGCTCTAGTCCTCACCCTGAAGAAGGAAGGACAAAGATGGAACTTGAGCCACTGTTCCCTGCTGACCCTGCCCAGTGTGAGACTCTGCTCATACACAGGGGCACCATTCCCTGATGGCCACGCCCAGTGCAGGCCTCTGCTCATGGGCAGAGACACCACTCCTGATGACCACGCCCAGAGCCAGACTCTGCTCATGTGCACAGGCACCACTCCCTGATGGCCACGCCTAGTGCAGGCTTCTGCTAACCTGCAGTGGTAGTAGGGTGGCTAGTCTTTCTTATTTCTCTCAGCACCTTTCTGTAGCCTCAGCTATTACTGAATAGGATCTATTCCCACTTCTTTAACTAAGTCTGGCTGTGTTTATTTGTGCCATCACCAGAAGTGGAATCTCAGGAGAAGAGAAATGGGAGGCCAAGACACTGAGACCCGGGTCCCTGGACTCAACCAGGCCACACACTGCTGTAGCCAGGGTCCAGGCAGGCAGAGGCACAGACATGAGCACCTGCAGGGAGACCCTGGACACTTCACTCTTGTGCCCAAGGGCAGAAGGCCAAAAGCAGGTCAACACAGAGCCCTCTGTGAAGTGTAGACATGTGACTGAGTGATGTAGCCAAGGACTGCCGAATTTTAACGTCATGGGCCAGCACGCTAGTGGATGCCTGTAATACCAGCAACTTGGGAGCTTGAGGCAGGAGGATTGAGAGTTGAAAGCCAGACACAACAAAAGCAAGGTGCTAGCAACTCAGTGACACCCTGTCTCTAAATAAAATACAAATTAGGGCTGGGTATGTGGGTCAGTGCTCAAGTGCCCCTGAGTTCAATCCATGGCCTGAGTTCAATCCCCGATACCCACCCCACCACCACCAAAGAAAAGAAAAAAAAAAAAAAACAGTACAAGACAGTGGAAGAAAAATACTTGAGTTAACAGCTCAGAATATGTAACTATTAAATTTAAAGCTACTTTGGGGGGGGGGATACAAGAATGAACGCCAAAAAAAATGGTCAGAAGCAAAGGTTTTTGTTCATTTCCCCTATTGCATATGTATGAAATATTTCATGTGTGTGTGTGTGTATGTTTCCCTATCTTTAGGGAATAATACTTTCCAATACTGTATCCAGACTGCCACAGGGCAACATCTCACATGCAAGCAACAACAACAAAAAATCAATAAAAATAAAAATAATCATGGGACCCCCTTGGTTATACTTGCCATAATTCCCTAAGGACTGCAGAGGAAAATTCAAACTATTTAATGAGAAAGGCAAAAGGCAAAGCTCTTGATTATTATCTGACTCAGCCAATTTGTCAGGCTTCACCACTTTCAGTGTTCTGCCTCTTGCCTAGTAAACCGCCTGCTATGAATGCTTCCATGATCTCCGTTGTCCTCCACTACAGTAAATTTTTTCTCTAAGGACCTACCCGATGTCAATAAAAGCTGTTTGATCACCAGCTCCAGTACTTCTATACACACCAGGCCCTCCTCCATTCATGCCAAGTCCATCCAGGAGTTCCCAGGCTTCACACTCTTGCCACATCTTCACATCTCATTCTTTATGTTTTAAATGTGCACCTAACCCACTCCTTTCTGAAATCTTTGAAGTTCATGGCCATGTACTTAATCTCATACCTAAATCATGTTCATGTTTTTTTTTTTTGTAATTTTCAAGTTGAGATGTTTACAGACACTTACGAACAAAACAATTTTTTTGTAAATCAGTTTTCTGCATTGACATTCCTCAAGTTATTCTTATGACAATCAATGAAAGATAGTTATTCACCATATGAATAATGTGCCATTTCTCAAGATCCCACCAGTACCCTTTCGTTCTTAACTTAAAGCTCTCCAAGCAGTTGTAATTTGCAAAACTAATTTTCCTGTCTTCTTTAATCATCCCACTCCAACTCAGACTTATCCGTATGTCTTGTAATTTACAGGATATGTCCAAAAACACTCTAAAACTACCTTAATATGAAATTATTTCTCTTTGCAAAAAAAAAAAAAAAGATTAATTTTTCCTGTATTCCTTTTCTGTGTTGGTGACACTAAGTTTCACCCGGCTAGACACATGGAAATCATTTTAGTTTCTTCCATCTCCCTCATGTTGGGGGCTAACTTCCCTCTCGATTTCTGCACTCTGCTGCTTCTAGTCTCCAGATGGAAAGATGACCCCCTTTAGCCATTTCCTCTACAAGAAGTTACAATAACTCTTCAAACATGCAAATCTGGTTTTGTCCTCTTTTATATTAGTATTCACTCTCAGATGCCTTTCCCCACTCACTTTTACAAAAAAAAAAACCCTTCTTTATTCTTCCAAATGGCTAACCTGTCACTTCTGTGATGGCTCCCTTGATTCTCCCAGGCACAAAATTAATCACTTATTCTCTCCCCTGATTATTTTATCTTTTAATCATGTTTATAGCCCAAGGGTTTGTTTCTATTTATTTTGGTTGTTGTTTTTCTCTATGATTATATTTTAGTAGTATTTCATTTATATAGTATTCATTTTATTCATATTTTATATATATATATATATATATATATATATATATATTATATATTATATACATGAGTATGTGGGTATATGTTTCAGTTAAACCTCACTTTGCTCTGTATTTTCAGTACATAGCACAAAACCTGGCATAAACAATGACCTTGATAAAATTGACCTTTAAACCACACCTAGCACCATTATCCAATTGCAATAAAAATCATTTTTATCTGTAACTTTTAAATTTTTTTTCTAAAAGACCCAAATATTTTTCCTGTGCTCATGATGTTCTTCATTCCTTCTCCCCTTCTATCTCCATTTCCATCTTTATCTCTTTTATCCCTCCTTTACAACCCATCTAACAATTATGATATTTTGTTTGTTTGTTTTGGTACCAGAGATTGAACCCAGGAGCACTTAACCACTAAACCACATCCCCAGCACTTTTTTATATTTTATTTTGAGACAAGTCTTTCTAAGTTGCTTAGGGTTATGCTAAGTTGCTGAGTTTGGCTTTGAACTCATGGTCCTCTAGCCACAGCCTCAGGAGCCACTGGGATAACAGACATATGCCACGGTGCCCAGCTGGAACAATGTTTAGTTAAGTAAATTCTCCACATTGATCCACTCTATTACGAAAAAATATAGGGACTGATTGGTTAGAGATTTTCTTGTCTTGTTTTACTTTTTCTTTTTTTGTACCAGGAATTGAACTCAGGGGCACTTGACCACTTAACCACATCCCTAGCCCTATTTCGAATTTTATTTAGAGACAGGGTCTCACTGAGTTGTAGGCAACTTGCTCAAGGTTGCTAAGGCTGTCATTGAACTTGTGATCCTCCTGCCTCAGGAGTGAGTTGCTGGGATTATAGGCGTGCACCACCATGCTCTGCTAGAGATTTTCTTTTATGTTTGGTGGAAACAGTTTATTGCAAAATAGGTACACTTTAATATTTTAAAAATTAATGAGACATATATTTGCTTTCTAATTTTTTAAAGAAAATTCTTTGACTTTATTTTAAGGTTAGTCATCAAAATTATATTGAAAGCCCCAAATAAAGTGAAGAATAATCTAATTTCACTCTCAAATCAGTGTGCATACAAACTGTTTGCGGAATAAAGGACAACTTAGTTTTGTGTTGACACAGAATAAAAATGTGCAGGGGGCATTGTATAATTTTCATCTCTTCTCCTGTAACTTTGATCTCTAAAAAGTTCATAACTCACAAAGAAGGACAAATAGATAAGAGTCATAAAGAAAACAACAACAGATCCAGAGGATTTGTAGCATCTGTTCATATTTTAAGTAGGAAATTTCCACTTTTTCTTTCCCCTATTATAAGGGCATTTTATTCAAATGGCCAAAAATCAAAGCTGAGAATATTCTAAAATATTTCATTACCAACTCACATCTGTTCATAATTCTTTGCTTCTTATCCCTGTCTGCCAACAGCCATCCCTACCCATTATTGTGATGTTTATGCTCTGGGCACCTGGTCAGGACAGGTTCCATCTCTCCTATGACTTAGAACAAAACAGAAAATCATAAAATACCTGTTATTATGGACTGCATATCAAGTAGAAGGAAAAATGAAAGTAGCCTCTCAACTATTCTTTGGGAAGTCTATATATTCCCTATTGGTATAGGAAGCTGATTTGACAAAGTCGTACTTTGGAGTCCCAAGATTGTTTGATGGCACTCCATTTGTAAGGAAAGCAAGAGCACATTCTGGTAGCCCCTGTGAAAAGTGTTTGTTTGTTTGTTTGTTTTCTACTTACCTGTGGGATCTGGGTGGGCATGCAGCAAGTAAATACCAATACAATGTAATAAAAATTTGTCTTGATGAGTTGATTACCTCCTGAGAAGGCAGTCTCATTATTGGTCTAAAAAATAGTAATTTGATTCTGGTTCTTTATGAAGCAATCTGAAAGTACTTTAATTTAAAGGTAGAAACATTTTGGTTAAGCTTTTGGGAATCAAGCTCAGAATCAGTTTTCCAAAGGATCAGCTAATTAGGCGATTTAATGTACAAGAAAATGATTCCCCCACAGAAAAGGTTAATGGATTTTTCAGTGTAAAATTATTTGTCTAGAACTAAGTGCTGACAAAAATGCCAGATATAAATGGGTAAAAAGTTAAGTAAAAAACACAGAAGCTAACAAACTTTATTTTACCCTGAAGGGAAATAATGTACTCTGAAGTAATATTTAATCAGTATGTGGAAAGCACACATTTTTTCCCATGGATCTATTAATACATTGAAATTCAGTAAAATAATAAAATATATTGTTAATATGAATATGTTTCACATATGCAGAAAGAATCTCTGAGTAAAGTAAATTTTTAAAAACTTAGGTTTAAGAAAACTTATTGGAAGCATTCTTATTTTTTATTTTATGGGGAATCAAAACTGGATTGTGAAAGCCTAATAAGAAAATTAAGTTTAAAAAAGGAACATGTGGATACCAGAATGAGGTTAGTGTTAGCAGTGTAAGGGAATTTCAAAGTACTTTTCCTGTCCTTTGTGGATTGGATCTATTATACCTACAACTGAAATTACTATAAATGTTTTAAATGTCACAGAACTTCATGGTTCTTGACGACAACCTTAAAATGCCATAAGGTTGACACAACATGGAGGACAAGAGCTGAACACTGACGTCCCCCGTGGAATGCTGCAGTAAAGTTCAGCTTGGCGAGGTCCTCCCCTCCAGCACACCTTGGGGATGCTGTCCGCTCTTCTCTCTCCACCATCTGCTCTGGAGCCTGGATCCTGGTTCAGCCAGCTCTAGGCCTCCAGAGCCAAGTGCTACTTTGCAGACTACACAAGGAGTGCACTGCCTGCTGTTCGGGTTCACAGAGTTTTCACTACTAGAACCATCAAGACACTAACCAAGGATATTACAGAACTCCTTGTTTTAAAGTTATTAGTAATTTTAGTATCTTGTTTAAGATGACTGGTTTATAAACTAAAATAATCCCAGCAGCTCTGGAGGCTGAGCCAAGAGGATTGCGATTTCAAACCTAGCTTCAGCATCTTAGCAAGACACTAAGCAACTCAGTGAGACCCTGTCTCTAAATTAAATATAAAGAAGGGCCTGGTATCAATTCCTGGTATCATCATCTTCTTCTTCTTCATCATCATCATCATCATCATCATCATATTGAAAAATGAAAAAGTGAACATTCCTTCCCATTTTATTTCTATTCCCCAAAGTGGATAGATAAGAAATTTGGATAATGGTCTGCTGAATAATCTTGGAAATGCTAAATAGTTGAAATTGTGTAAAATAGTGACTAGAAACTGAGGCCAGAAACGTTCTCCCTATTGCACCAGGAATTGGCAAAGAAACTTGTCCTCTGCTGGAAACCCTCCCCAGAAAAGAATCATTAGAGGTGGGACATAGACTGTAGCCATATGCAGGTGTAAAGTCTGGATTTTCATTGCTCAAATAGGGAGAAAATCCTGACTGGGAAATAAACATGAAAGAACAATCGGGGCCTCTGGAGTCCTAAAAGAGGAAAACTTAAGTGCACTTTGAATACATGTTCAGACCAGAGTAAATGGGTTTCACTCTCCACCAAATTACATCAAAGTTGAAAATTATAGCACACACACACACACACACACACACACACCAACCATCAGGGAGTATAAACAAATTAATGCCTAAGAACTAGAACTGAATCACTTCAAAGACTAAATGTAAGTTAATTTAAGATATTTAAAGACATAAAAAGAACTTTCATAAATTATATAGGAAGAATTATAAATATGGGAGGAAAAAACAACAAGTAAGTTTAAATTAAAAAATGGAGAAAATTACTAAATAAGAAAAATATAATAATTCAAAGTAAAAATATCAATGGTCAAGATAATTACAAATCAAAGACTTATAGGAAGAATCAGAAAACAGAAAAAAATCTAAACAATTTATCCATAACACCACAGAAATAAATGTGGAAATGGAAAATATGATCAACCTTAGAGAAATAAAACATTTTAATATAATGAGTTGTTTTATAACAAAATTGACAGATTTTTTAAAAATCTGATATTTTCATGAACAGTTAATTTATAGAAAAACAGAAACACTTATCCAATACTGGTATGAGCATAAATTGATGTGATCTCTTTAGATCTAAAGAGGGTGATTTGAGCCAAATTTGAAGACTTTTTATACGACATGGGTCAGAATTTTACTTCTAGGTATACTCCCTTTAGAAATGTGTGTTAACAAGGGCTTCCATGGCCTTTGTAAAGAAAAGTCATTCAGTAACCAAAACAATCATGCAAAATACAAGGTATTTAAAATTCCTGGCTCCTGTGCAGGAGATATCAGTACCATCACTAGATTTCATGCCAAGTGAAAAAAAAAAATGCCTTCAGATATTTGGATAGTGCATCCTCTAATTGAGAAGCATTATGCAGATTCTTGAGAAATTTATACATGTATACAAAGAGGCAAACTGGAGAAATTTAGCAATGTCCACAAAGTTACATGTATTGGGTCAGCAGGCTTCCATTCTTCCTCCCCTTTCATGGCAGCTGTGGCTTGGGACTTTCCACCTGGCTGAGGAGACCAGAAATGGCCAATCAGAAGCAGACTTAGCAATGGACACCAACCACCATGGGATCTTCCAGCTGAAGCAATGGCCCTATCAGCTCACATCAGCCATACCAACCAGTGACAGACACATGCCCCTAAACTTGGCTCCGCCAACCTGCTGTGAATAGCTGCAATTTAGATGGCCTAGGCCCTCCTACCTCCAGCTTCCCTTATTAGCATTTTCTTGCAACAACACTAAGTATAAGTAGCAGCTAAATTGACTAGAGTAGATGTACATTCATTTATATGGCTACATTTATGAAGCATAAAATAATTGAAAAAGAAACTTCCCTAATTGTATGTATAGTATGATACCATAAGTGTCCATTAAAAAAATGTGCAGTGTTATAGGTCTGTCCTTGACTCTGAAAACTGTGGAATAAAAAAATAAAACCAATTTTAGCATAGTAGTCGCCTCCAGAAAAGGAACTGGAAAAATAAGAACAGGGAACCTAACCCCATTCAATATTTTTCTTTAAAAAAAAAGCACAAATATGGCAAAATGCTGACATCTGCAAGTAAGAGTGAATATGTTAGATTGGTTTGATTATTTTCTATAATATTATTTATGTTTGAAATATATCATGATTACATTTTATTTCAGAAATATTTGGCAAGATTAAGACAGATGGAATCTTAATCAAGAAGATCACTCCAAGAGAACAATCTCAAGAGTCACTAAAAGGACAAAAAAAGAAAAGATTTAATAAACAGAGACAACACAAAGGACTTCTTAAAAGCAATGTCTTCAAATCTTCATGAGAAATGCCTATCATCCTACAAATGTACACCTTGCTGAAACATCATCTAAGAATAAGCATGGATCAGTGAGGATCCTAATAAAAAAAATTCAAGGAATTGTTGCAAAAGGAGGGGGTTGAATCCAAAATAAATAATGGAATTATAAAAAGTGAAATGAGTAAATATAAGGGAAAATAAATTGGTAAATCTAAAAACTTTAAAAGCCATCATCAGGATTTAAATACCAGGTAGAATTAAGATCCAAGAAAAACAGACAAATAATCAAAATGGAATGGAGTGTGAAAGGATTAATAGCACAAAGGTTTTCCAAAATCTCAGGCTTGCTAAAAAAAAAAAGGCTAGAGTTGCTGATTAAACTTAGACTTTGCTGGACAAAATGCATGTTAATAATTGCATAGAGTATAAACAGAATCCTTGAATGCCATATCAATAAAAAGTAAGAGAAAGGAAAAGAGATGGAAAATAGCAAATATTCACAAAATGCTTCCTATTGCTATGCATCAAGCACTATTCTACATACTATTACTTTAATCATTACAACTCTCTGAATGGTAGTCCCATTTTTCAGATGAGGAAAGGGTGAAAAGGAGAAGCTGAAATATGGGACCAAAGGTTGTACATTTCTATGTAATGAACCCAGGTGTCTTAAACCATAACATTCAATCTCCAAACACCATTCTCTTTCCTGTAATAGGATACCTAATTTGGACAGTTAATAAACTTGCAATCCAGTAGAAATCAGTAAGGCAAAGTTTTTTAAACAAAAACTAAGAGAAAAAAAGAAAGTAAAAAGTGTAGCAAATTTAAACATAAAACAAGGTAGCAAAACAAAGCTAAATATTCTCAGATCCATAGAAATATAGTAGCAAATCCACCAAATAGTGGATAAGTGTCTAAGTCTGAGTTCTCCAAACACAACAGCTATATACTTTATACAAGAGACAGAACTAAAATCCTATGACACAGAAATACTGAATATAAAATGACAAAAAAATGTGTGTGTGTGTGTGCGTGTGTGTGTGTGTGCCAAGGTCTTGGCTGGGCACAGAATCAGGAGGCACTCACAGCTTTGTAGGTTTAAACAGCAATTCTTTATTCCCAAACTCACACAGGCCTCTACAAACACATTTTGGGGAAATCCAAATTCTGCCCTCCCAATTCACCTACTCCATGAGGCTTCTTTCCAAATCCCATTTGAATCTCATGAGAACTCAATGGGAACAAGCAGCAGGAACACCCTAATCCCAGCAGCAATAATCTTCAACCTCCAACTTCCCTAAAACCCCTATTGTCTTAAACCGGGAACACCCTAAACCCAAATTGTCTTAAACCTGGATACTTCCTAAAACCTGTAGGATACACCCTAATCCTGGATCCACCCTGGTCCTTGAGCAGGGTCACCTTTCTCAAAGACACATGCAATGTCCAAGGCAAGTCCATTTAACATGGGGTACGCTGGCAAGGAAATTTCGATGCGTCATTCCTACTTGGCAATGGCCCTCAGCATGTGTGTACATACTGTGTTTTGTTATCTAGCATTTAAATCCTACTTCTACTGTTGACCATATGATTGACTTTTTCCAAGTCATTAGATTTCTCTGAGCCTCAGTTTCCTCGGCTATAAAATGCATTGATATGATTTACTCTATACGGTTTTTATGAAAATTAAATGTGATGATTCATACAGAAACCTCATATTGTGGCTAACCCACAGCAATGCTGAACATATTATCAATAAAGTTAAAATTGTAAATTTGTTTTTTATAAACATTGCTATGAGTATGTTAAGACTATAAATTACAATTGAGTTAGGAAAAAAATAGTCAATTATCATATGTAAAATAAGTCATTTTTACCAATTCAGCAAGTTTTTTTATTTTGCATAAATTTAATTAAATTTGATTTCCTGTTTATATACACATATTAATTATATAATACTTGAATGTATTAAGGAAACTGTCATAAATAAACTAAGTTGAGGGTTGTACCTTAAATTTAATTCAAAGCTTTATACAAAACTATATGCTAAAGTAACATACCCTCCACATTAATAAATGTATTTTGTTACTTTAAATTGTCAACATAGTTGGCAATTTTAATGTAGAACTCAATGAAAAATATAACCAAAATTTAGGTATGTAAAAATCTCAAAATTTGATATATTAATGTAACCTTTATTCACAAAATTTTAAAAGCTTGAATACATTAAATTTTATATTACAAAATACTTTGTCTTTATCTGGTTTTAGAGTCATGCCATATTGGTTCTATAGTATGAATTATGAGTCATTTCCTATTTCTATCTGTAGATATTTCTATTGCATTTTTTTTTCAGTTTGTCTTGAGGCATAAATAGGAAATAGAATATTTAAGAGTTTCTTAAAATATGATGTATTACTCTATTTGTCTTTGATGTAAATTTCTGCCTTTATTCAACTTATTTCCAAATTTAAACCCATAAGAGTTTTCTGAAACTTCAAACTTCTCATTTATTTCATAGAACTTTTGTTTTGTGTTGGTATTGATATATTCATTAGTGCGTCATCAAGAATATGATTACACAAAAATCAGTGAAACCAAAAGTTAGTTTTGTGAAAATATTATCAAAATTAACAAAGTTCTAGCTAATCTAAATAAGGGGGAAATGTGAAGACTTAAACAAATAAAATCAGGAATGAAAAAGGGATCATCATTTCAACCCTATAGAAATAAAAAAAAATTGAAAAAAATGCTCTGAACAACTGAATACCAACAAATTACATAAATTAAATGTAAATAGAAACATTCCTAGAAAAAAACAAATTACCAAAACTAACTCAAGAATAAACATAAAATCTGAAGAGACCTATAAATAAGTAGAGACTGATGGTAATGTAAAAATAAAAAATAAAATTACCACATAGCTAAGTACTGGGCTGGGGCTGGGGCTCAGGGGAAGAGTGCTTGTCTAGCATGCATGAGGCACTGGGTTCAATTCTCAGGGTTACATAAATGTAAAATAAATATATTGTGTCACTTAAAACTAAAAAATAAATATATTTTTTTAAAAATCTAAGTATGGATAGCTTTATTGGAGAACTCTGCCAAACATTTATATATTTAATACCAGTGCTCCACAGACTCTACAAAAAATATGAGTTATGAAAAAAATGCCTCATAACTCATACAATGTGGCATGACTTGAAAACCAGATGAAGACCACAAAAAAAAAAAAGGAAACAAATGACAGGTATCTCTTATGAACTGAAAAATCCTAAACAAAACACTAACAAACTAAATTCAGGAATTTGTGAAAAAGCTGTATGGGTGACAAAAAGGGGTTTATCTCAGGAATACAGGGAAATAAATTATCCAATCAATAAATGGGAAAATTAACTAAACAGACACTTCACAGAAGAAAAATATCATCAATGAACAAGTATATGAAAAAATGTTCAACATCTCTAGCAATTAGAGAAATGCAAATTAAAACTACACCGAGATTACATCTCACTCCAGTCAGAATGGCAATTATGGCATTTTTAAGAATACAAGTAACACTAAATGTTGGTGAGGATGTGGGGGGAAGAGTGCACTCATATATTGTTGGTAAGACTACAAAATAATGCAACCACTCTTTAAAGCAGTAGGAAGAATCCTCTAAAAACTAGGAATGGAACCAGTATTTGATCCTACACCTTGGTATATACACGAAGGAGTTGAAATCAGCATACTACAATGACACAACCACATCAGTATTTATAGTGTCACAATTCACAATAGCTAAGCTATGGAACCAAACTATATGCCATCAATAGATAAATGGATAAAGAAATTGTGACATATATACACAATGGAGTATTACTCAGTCATGAAGAAGAATGACTTTATGATATTTGCCAGTAAACTGATGGATCTGGAGACTATTATGCTAAGTGAAATAAGCCAATCCCCCACCCCCCCAAAAAAAAAAAAACCAAACAAGGTCAAATGTTCTCTCTGATATGTGGATGCTAACACACAACAAGGGGGGAGGTTAAGAATAGAAGTTCCATGTGTTAGACAAAGGGTACAGTGGAAGGGAGGAAGAATAGGAATAGGAAAAACAGTGGAATGAATCTGACATATCTTTCCTGTGAATATACCACAGTGAATCTCAACATTCACAAGACAGGGATCCTAATTAGAATAAGATAAAACCCAGGCTTGTATAAATATATCAAGAGTCTACTGTAATGTATAACTAAAACAGTGGAAACTTACCACAAACTAGAGTAAACAAGATAGTGTAAAGACATAAAGACAGACATACAGATCAAGGAATAAAATTTGGCTTCCAGAAATAAAAGCCTTCATTTATGCTCAGTTGATTTTCAAGAAGAGTGTCAAGCAAATTCAATGGAAAAGAAAATTTTGTATTTTTGAAAATTGGTGCTAGTACTACTGGATTTTCACAAAACAATGAAATTAAACATATTATTTCCACCATACACAAAGATGAATTCAACATGATCATAGAACTAAATGAAACTGTAAAACCTTTTAAAAAAGCATTTGGGTGGGGGAGCCATTTGTGAAGTTGAGGGTCCATGGGCTTAAGATAGCAATCCAATCACAGGACTGTAGAACACATCCCTGTCTCCATTATCTTACTATATTACTAAAGACATATTTACAAAAGTTTCTTGCTTTTACCCAGTAGATCATATCTGGCAGAGAAAAAAATTACAAGACTGCCACAGTCTGGCAATAACTGAGCTGCCACAAAGCCTTGTAGTTTCAAACAGCAACTACTTTATTTCAACTCTCACCAGCATTCCATTTTCCGCCATTGCCATCTATGCCGTGCTTCCAGAAAACCCCCACACCAGAAATCCTCCTCTGGACCTTCCCCAACCAATGGGAACTCTCGGGGAATCCCCACAAGAACTCCAAAGCAGTAGGTGCCCAAGGCATCAAGCACCAGAGGCAGCAAGAGCGGCCCTATTGCCCGACAGTAAAGGTCAAATATGCAATACAATCAATTCAGCACCACAGCAATTATATATAGCTTAATTCAAATCATCATCTCAATGGTTCGCTGGTGTCACCTTTCAAACATTCCCTCTGGCAAATGCCAGGCATCATTCTGACCAGATATGGCACTCAACATCTTCCCCCTTCTGTTTAATTAAACAACAAACAATGTGGCTTAGGGATTGTGCCTGTTAGGTTGTCCAATATTACATATGGTCCATACTCATCATCAGATGAGCTGACCTCAAGGCGTCAGCCTCCTGTCTTAGGTTGGTACCACTGAAATTGGATCTTACCTGTAACTGACTACTGGTACAGCAAACAGCAATACTTGTGGATAGGCCTTTGCACCAGTGTGTGGGGGGGTGAGGTACTTTGCCTCACCTCTGTTGGCCCACAAATTTGGCCTTGGTGCCAGTGGGGGGTTAGGTACTTTGCCTCACCTCTGTTGGCCCCCAAATTTTAGACCATCACTAGCAGAAGGGAGGAGGATACAGAAATGCCACGACACCAAGCCAATTGACGGCTCCTTTGGAAAAATTGTACCACTGGTGACACCATCAGCAAATATACTCCAGCACTACCACAATTCACTGCACAGACAGATAGTTCACAATGTATACAAGTGATACATAGTCCAGGCAAGTTCTGCAAGCAGTTCACAGCAGAGGAATCCATCGATATGTCCATTTGCTGGTAAAGTAAATTGACTCCTTGATTGAGTATTACTTGTTGAGTTATTATTCATTGATGCATTAGTTTATACAGTTTACTGTGATAGCTATTGAAGAAGCTTTAGTTTGGTTTTATCTTTGTCTTCACCAGCACTGGGAGGAAGATAGGAATTCTGGCAATGATTGCTAAAAAAATTATATAACATTCCAACAGGTACTAAGAAAACAATTCACTGAACAATTTACATTATCCTGAACAGAATTATTAAACATAATGAAAAGGAAAGGTGAAAGTAAGCAAACAGATCTGTGAACCTCCTTTTTTGTTCACATATTAAAACAATCCTCAACAGCTGTTTACCCAATTTAAATTAAACCATTAAATCAGGTGAAAAAATTTATTTGGATCCATTTTTCCATGAGTGCTCCTCATATAAGATATATGGAATATGCACATACAGACATACAACAGAAAACACAAGTGTGCACAGGTAACATACAACACATAAGACACATAAGGCCTTGTAGCTTTACACAAGTGAAATCTCCATTGCAATGTTTAAAACTCCACAGTCAAAAAATAAAACTGATCAGTAAAATATTAACCTAGGTCTATATGAGCTCAAAAAGTCCACTTTAAAGACAAGAGTTTGTTTATGGGTTTAGGTTTTATTTGTAAATTATTGATTTAATTATGAACATTAATCTACTTTTACCATTGTAAAACAAACTTACAGGGAAAAAAGCCCAACATTTCTTATTAAACTCCATAAATGTAAATCATTTAATACAATGAGCTATTATATTTATTTAAAGGGCAATCTCTACCTCCAAACCTTGGTTATATTTGCAAATGTTCTGATTCTCTGTTGATAAAAAACAGAATTAAAGAATGAATAGGATGGAAAATGAAAACAATGCCAAGCAGAAGTCCATCTACAAGGCTATGAGGAGGGCAGCTGAGTCACATGTAAGAAAACACAGTAAACATGGTAAGGTTTTAATATGATCTGATGATAAAATCGAATCAGAAAGAAAAAATTTTCTCAGGTTTATGCTAGAATCATTTATAACTTTTATAACTCCTCTACTATAAGCAAATGATCTTGTAAAAATATATCAGCAAGAGGGATAAAAAGGTGATATAAACTACATTAGTGAAAGTTAGTTAGCAAAACTTCATTGTTTCCAGGACAGCTTTGGAAGAGTTTATTTAACTCAGAAACCGCTATTTCATGATCTTTTGTTAAAAAAAAAATAGACTTTCTAATATCCTCCTCACTTCCAGTACATTATATCTAACAAAATAGGTTAGGGTTCCTGAATGCTCTACAGATCCCCTGCAATGGAATCTACAGAAAGGGAGGAGGACATTCCTGTAGAAAAAAAAATGTAGATTGATGGGCTGTATCCAAATCTAATGAATCAAAAAAATAGGGGCAGGGACCACTGGACAATATACTTAAATGAACCCCCCCCCCCAGATGATTTGTAAGGAAACCAAATCTTAAAAATCACCTTCCTGGAGTCAAAACTTCCATGTTTGTTCAAATTTGGAATCCCATAAACATAATGATAGTTACTCTGGAGGTGAGAGTTACATATTTAAGGAATTAGTCTGTGAATGGATGAATGAGTGAGTGAGTGAGTGAGTGAGTGAATGAATAGAACAATTGAGAGCTGTCAGAAAACTACACCTTATTTGGTTCTCAATGGGAAAAACATTCCCACTCTTCACCCTATTCTCAAACCCCAAAGAGGTCATGGTTATTAGAAAATGTAAGATGCAGTATTACCAGTATTATATGTTAGTATGAACTAGTGCAATTTACTGAACAGGTGCATTATACTTGCTGAATGAATGTGTTTGAATGGATTTTCTCAAATGTCATCATTGGATTATGGCAAGGCAAGCACAGGGCCATGTTCACTCCTCAAAGCCACACTTCAACCTTTACTAACTTGGCATTTGTGCATGCAGAGATGGCACCAAAAACAGCTGAAGTTAGGATTCAGAAACATAAGTGAAAACTCTGTAGTGAGGAACATTTCACAGGACTGTTACTGTAAAACACAGGCTTACCAGGATAAAACACTATTTAGCATGTGAAAGATATTTTCATACATCTTCATAAAGTCCTATTTTTTTCAACTATGCAGATTGATTTAGTGAAAAGTAAAAAAAATACATGTGTAGATTTTCAATAATCTGGTTAACTGTCGTCATAGACAGTCACAATAATTACTGGAATTTTTTAGAATATCATATATTTCAAGATGAGACCTACTCAGATTGAGGTAATTGGGAAGTTATTTTATCAGTATCTGAGATTTAGAGCACTAACTTCAGTGGTTCTTAAAAAATGTTTATATCTTAAAACATCACATGTTGGGGTATGTTATTCTCCTCTATGTACTAATTCTATATTAAATCATTTTTGTATTGCATTGAATAACTTTACATATAGTTTTTAAGCAATCTTATTATTGCAGGTAGAAAACACCACTAGAGTGATGTATTTACATTTTTATAATAAGTGCTTTGAGTGCAAAGTTCCTGCAAACAGACAATTATTATTTTATTTTTATATCCCCGGGACCAAGCCCAGACTAACACATAAGTGCTCAGTAAATGTTTATTGAATGTTGAATGGAAGTTGAATGCAGATACTGTGACTACATCTGGCACATCTACCACACTAATGATTTAGAGGTGAGGAGAAAGACTTAATTGCTTTAAAAATGCAAAAAAGAAAAAGAAAGATTATTAATTGCATGTAGTAAAAATGCCACTATACAGTCTCCCTAATGGTGGAACTAATGCAGTTATTATACCAGGGACCATTTTGAACCCGCCATTATTGACTATGTAACACCTTTGAAGTCTAAATATGGAGACATGCATCATTTATTATAATGAAAGTACTTTACTACCATTGCCACTTTAAATTAAGAAATGTGATTTAGAAAAAACTATTTTTAGAACATTTTCCCCCCCCTGGGACTCCATATTTTATATGTAAAACTTATGTGAAGCTTTCAAAGTGTTACCTTATTTTTCTCTTTCCAGTTAAATATAGTAGTATCTTGTCACAAAAAGTTCAGAAATTGTTTAAAATATTTATATGGACAAACTGATATCACTGAATTAAAAACACATGTGTTACAGATGGCTAACTCTCTAAAATAAAATTTCATTTTCTTCTTTTGAAAAAATTATTTTCCAAAGTGAGGCTCAATTTAAAAACTACCTATGTGTTGGGGAGTTAGGGGTGTATTTCACTGGTACAGCATTTGCCTAGCATGCACAAGGCCCTGGGTTCAATCCCTTGTGCCACAATAAATGAATAAATAAGAGAAATTTATACAGGAGCAAAACATACATATGCTTCACTAAGACATATAAAAAGATATTCTATATATACAAGATTAATAGTTTTCATGAAAGTAATGACCCTGAAGAGACTTTAAAAACTTTGCAAATGTTCCTGTCATTTATGGAACACATAAAACACTAATTTACTAACTGCCTGTTTCAACTTTATTCTATTTTTTTCTAAAGCATCCTTAAAATAACAGAGGGACATCTTGAGATGAGGACTGAAATGTGTACTTTGGATATATATTAAGGATAATAGGTGTGATCAAGGGAATTATAATCAGAGAATAAAGCAGACAGACTTAAATTTTTATCACACTTGCACACACAATAAAGCTTGATTATGTATCGGAAGGCAAAGTGCTGCATATACAAAGCACAAAATACAGTCTAATAAATATTTCACATGCTTAGCTGATTTCAATTTGGTTTTTACATTTAACTTCATGAAAGTCTAATCTAAAGAATATGTTTAAATGTTCTCTTTTTCCTATGACAAATTATTCAAAACTTTGTTAAAAACCTCTTAACCACCGCATACTTTACAATACAAGAGGAAAAAAAAAGAAAGAGATAAATTATTAATTTTTAAAGTTACCCAGCAACTCCATTGCATCATCTTCCTTGTCAATGTCTTCTTCTGTTACAGATGGGGTAGGGCTGTGGATGGACTCAAAGGAAACCTGAGAAAACATGGCTGCCAGAAGTTTCTTATGCTGCTGTTGCTGCTGTTTTAATCCTTTAGTCTTGGGCTCCATCTTCAAGCTGAAGAAATATTTACCATTTATTAGTTGAGGTGAGTAAAGAGAATTTACAATTTTTTCATTCATGTATTCTGTTAGGCAAATTGATGGACAGATAACTAATATTTTCCCCAAGGATAACAGAGTCATAGAATCTCTCTGAGACAACCTGTGGTAATTCACTAACAAATTCCCAAGTGAGTGTGGGAAACCTGAAAACTCCAACACTCACTTAAAAGAGGAGGCCCTATCTTCTGCACCTACCAACTGTTGCCATGTGAGAATTAATCGATTTTCTGAAATTTTAAAAGAAATAGAAAGTCCAGGTAATTATTTGCTGATTTATAAAACACATGATTGTCAAGCAAAATGTAAGCCATTGGATAAGTATTTTAACCTGCTACACTAAGATTCAAAAATTAAAAATAACTGCTTTAATTTCTTTTGAGTGTGTGTATACAGTTGTCCCAGCACCATTTATTTGAAAACGCTACCCTCTCCTCCAGTCATCTTGCAATAATTAGAGTGCTTTCAAGTCCACCTCTTTGCATAATTTCCTAGTTGGCTGTTCTTTCTATTAATATATACAAGTGTGTCCTCAAAGTCAGGAGACTGTTGTGTAAGTATCAACATTTACCACTTTGAGTGAAGTGTGGACACCTTACTTCTGCTTCAATTCCTTTACCTTTCTTACTTTTAAATACTATTATTTTGAGTGTCCCATAGCATTGTAATTTTTGTTTCAAAAACCACTATATAAAATCCCTTGTATATAATCATATTTCTCCTATTTATTCTTCCTTCCCAATGTTCCAAGATTCTCTTGTTCATCATTTCCTGTTTGAAAAACTTCCTTCCTTCCCTCCTGTCCTGAGCTTTCTTTCTCCACCACCCACTTCCACCTTGATGTTCTACTTTACCTAGGGCCAAGAACTTTGGAGTCAGCTAACAATGGACTGAACCTCTGAAACCATGAGACACAATAGGTTTTTCCTCCTCTATGGTTGTTCTTGTCATGTCTTTTGGTCACAGTGATGCAAAATCTCTTTAACATTTGTTGTACTTGGAATCAATCTCAGGACCTCATGAATGCTATGAAAGTGCACTACCAATGAGTTGTAACTCTGATTTCTTAACTAAAGTAGACACCACTTTAACCAATCAATCAAACTGAGTGTCACCAATTATGGAGCAAGGTGACATTATATACCTCCTGATATGATACCATGAGTAAATACATAATAAAACTATAGAATTTATTCCAAAAATGTTTAATCAAGAAATAATTTGAGAAATACAGATATGGGAACATTTTTCAAAATACCTAACATGTAGGTAGTCTTCAAAATCTCAGTTTCACGAAGGAAAACAATGCCAGAAGACTGTTCTAGATTTCAGAAGACTAAAGAGACCTGACAATTAAATTCTACACACAATGTTTATTGGACACTAGCTAAAAAGTAATAAATAAATATACAAACAAAAGCCCATAAAAGATCTTACTGGGAAAATTTGAAAATGATATAAAATTATTATTAATGTAAAAAATTTATAGCATCACTGTTAAATATTTTGATATAATCATTATATTATAGCTATACAAGAATATATCCTCATTCTTAGGAAATGCATTCCAAAGACTTAAGGAATTGATAAGTGATAATATCTACAACTTGTTTTTAAATGGCTCAGCAATCAAAGATTGCAAAATGCTAATGAATATGAGTGGAATGTATGTGAATATTAATAATGACTACTCTTAAATTTTCTAGGTTAGAAAATTTTCAGTGTAAAACATTGAGGAGAAAAACATAAGAAAGCACACACATGAATATTTGTTTCATATCTGTCTTCTATTCCAATTAGGTTCCCCAACAAATAAAGGATTATTGCTGAGATATAAAAATGTATCCCTTTTAAAATAATTTTAAAATATCTTAATTACTACCCATGTAACTTTAAATAATTAAAGAAAATTAGTTTTACTCAATAGTAGTATGGTTAAAACATAATTGTACATTTGTCAATTGATGGAAGAAGTTTCTTTAGTCCCAATTTATTGTCATGGCATTGGTATCTGCATCATTTCTGTATGTCTTTTAACTGAGAAGTAATGTAATGATTTGAAAGTCTACCATGACCAGTTTTATTCACTGAGAAGTAATACAAAAAATCACACAATTTTAGTTTTGATTTCACAGTTAATAGATCTAACATGTAAATTGTAATTTACATCTGAAATTATTTTTAGTCAAATTATTTTAAAATATCAGTATCCATGGGTTACTGTGGCCCAATTAGCTTTGGATTAGGACAGTGGATATACATATTATTTTGAACCAAATCTATTTTCAACATGAATAACATTGGGCAAATTATTTACCCTTTCTTTTCTTGCTTTCTTTATCTGTAATGTAGATTATATTATTGCCTATTATATAGACAATTTGACAATTTAAAAGGGCTAATATTTGTAGCACTATGGAAAGTAGCCAGATTAATATGCCTGCTGAATAGAGCAACTGAAGTTCTCCTTTATTATTTTGCATTTTATACTGTAAATTTAAATGACAACAAAATATTTTATTGAATAATATCATATGCTTAACAAAATTACTTTGTTTTTATGCAAAAACACAATTATTGTTCTATAGATATTTTCCCGTTTAGGAATAAATAATAATTCTCCAAGTATTACTGTTTGAAGCAGGTGTTTTATGAAGATTCTGACAAGTTTATTTATTATTATCTATCTAAATTATATACAATAACTAGAAATTACATGTTTCATGCAAAATTAAGATATATAATATCTTAAAGATGTTATTTGATATAAATAAACATAAAACCAATGTTTATTTTTATTCCCATAAAATAACATTGTTTTGTAAACTAATATATGATCAAAACATGCCTAGTTACAAATAAATTTATCTTCCTGAATGCAATCTTAGATTTCTACTCCAGGTCCATAACTGTTTTTCTAGATTCCTTGGGGTTTGATGTGCTCTTCTGCATAAACTCTATATTATGTAACACCTCCAAGGAGGGTCTGAGGCTTGACTTTGCTATCAATTACGGCAGTTTTCTATGTCGTTATGTATCAGCATCACCACTGAGTAGGTTAAATAAAGAATCTACAGTGTTCAGATCTGGTTTTGCTGTCATGAGTTACAAAAACCATTTCAGTTTTCTGAGCAGCTTGAATTTCATAATTACAGATAAGGACTGTGAGGAACACATCCGAACACACAATTGATAGGTTCCCAAATGCTGCTGTTAGGTGGGGGCTGAGCCTTGATGAGCCTTGATGAGCCTTGATGCTGGAATTTCAGAAGGCAGAAGTTAAGTCATTGGAGTGACAATGGGAGACATTAAAAGCCTTCTGGTTGACATTGATAAAGGGGGTTTCAACAGGTGGTGGAAATAAAATTCTATTGGGAAAAGATTACAAGTGGAGGGGGATAGTGAACAGAAACTACTGGCAGTGAGGAGCCTGGCTGTAAGAACAATGAAAATCAGAGCATTGACAGCCGGGGCCAGGGAGGAGGCTTCCTTTTGTAGAAAGGCATCCCATCAGAGTTTGGGTGTCAGAAAGAATGAACAAGGACAAAGGCCGACAGAGGGTGAGATACCTAAAATTGACATTAGCAATGGAAGATAATGATAATGAGAGGGTCAAGGAAATGATAGAGGGAATGAGTGGGTCAGGAGAGGTGGAATTCAAAACTAATAATGAAGAGCAGGTGATGGAAAGGAGGGGCCAGATTTGGGGAAGAATCACTGATGTTTATATTGATTTCACCAGGAAGGTAAGGATTTAGGGAAAGTGCCTAAGTAGGAAAGAGGAAAGACCAGGGGATGGTCAAGCATGGCTTCAAGAACATGTGAATGATGATCAGGCTGAAAACATGGTATTCTGGAAGCCACGATTCTTGGGAGAATTTTTTTGTGTGTGGGGGTGTGCAGGTAAAGTAATAGAGCAAAATCTGTAAGCAGTAGAGAAGCAAAGACTGGTCCTGCCTCTTCTCTGACCCCGCAGGCTGAAGATCAAAGAAGCAAAAATAGCATAATTATGAGAAAATAGCCTCAAAATAAAAACCTTCTTCTCAGCAAAAGAAACAATCAACGAGGTGAAGAGGGAGCCTACCTTTTGGGATCAAATCTTTGCCACATGCAAATTTGATAGAGCACTAATCTCCAGGATCAGAACTCAAAAAAGCAAACAACCCAATCAATAAATGGGCTAAACAGCTGAACAGACACTTCTCAGAAGATGATACATAATCTATCAATAAATATATAAAAAGTTCAACATCTTTAGCAACTATAGAAATGCAAATCAAAACTACTCTAAGATTTCATCTCGAGCCAATCAGAATGGCAGTTATCAAGAATACAAACAACAGTGTTGGTGAGGATGTGGAGGACAAGACACACTCATACATTGCTGGTGGGACTGCACATTGGTGCTACCAAACTGGAAAGCAGTTTGGAGATTCCTTAGAAAACTTGGAAGGAACCACCATTTCACCAGGTATCCCACTCTTGGTTTATACCCAAAGGACTTACAAACGGCATACTATGGTAATGTGGCCACATTAATGTTTACAGCAGCTCAATTCACAATAGCTGAACTATGGAACTAACCTAGATGCCCTTCAATAGATGAATGGATAAAGAAACTGTGGTATATATACACAACGGAATATTACTCAGCATTAAAAAATAAAATTATGGCATTTGCAGGTAAATGGATGCAGTTGGAGAATATCATGCTAAGCAAAGTAAGCCAATCCCAAAAAACTAAAGGCCGAATGTTCTCTCTGATAAGTGGATGCTGATGCATAATGGGGGGGGGAGAGCATGGGAAAAATGGAGAAACTTTGGGCACAGGGGAAGGTGGGGTACGTTGGGGGATTGGGGGAAGGAAAGATGTTGGAATGAGATGGACATCACTACCCTAAATGCATGTATGACTGCATATAAGGTGCAATGCTATATTGTGTACAACCAGAGAAATGAAAAGTTGTGATGCAATTTATACAATGAATCAAAATGTGTTCTGCTATCATGTATACCTAATTAAGATTTAATTAAATAATTAATAATTGAAGGGAGGGAGAGAGAGAGAGAGAGAGAGAGAGAGAGAGAGAGAGAGAGAGGGAGAGAGAGAGAGAGAGAGAGAGATAGAGAGATAGAGAGAGAGAGAGAGAGAGAGAGAGAGAGAGAGAGAGAGAGAGAGAGAGAATGAACAATGTTGTGGGCAGCCAGAATGCAGAGAGCAGTGCTGAGTGAAATAAAAGGAAGAGAGGACTGAGGTCTTCTAAGAGCATCTAAGGATTCTCCAAGCCTTCATCTGGCCCTCCCTTTTCCAGGTCTCAATCCTGGAACTCTTGTGCAGAGAGAGGCTGTAAATCATTTAAGGGCACAAAATTTGGAGCAAGAGAGTCCGGTAACCAACCTTGGAACAGAGAAACAAACACTCTGGGACTTGGTTTCCTCATTGCTGCAATAGGGATAATAATAATGCTTTCATAAAGATAAAGCAAATCTTAGATTTCAACTCACTCCAATCAGAATGGCAGCTATTATGAAGACAAAGAACAATAAGTGTTGGTGAGGATGTGGGAAAAATGATACACTCATTCACTGCTGGTGGGACTGCAAACTGGTGCAGCCAATAGGGAAAGTAGTATGGAGATTTCTTGGAAAATTGGGAATTGAACCACAATTTGACCCAGCTATCCCTCTCCTCAGTCTATTCCCAAAGGACTTAAAAACAGCATACTAAAGGGACACAGCCACATCAATGTTACAGCAGCACAATTCACAATAGCTAAACTGTGGAACCAAATTAAATACCCGTCAGTAGATGAATGGATTAAAAAATGTGGCATACGTACACAATGGAATATTACTCAGCGATAAAAGAGAATAAAATCATGGCATTTTCAGGTAAATGGATGGAGTTAGAGAAGATTATGCTAAGTGAAGTTAGCCAATCCCAATAAACCAAATGTTGAATGTTTTCTCTGATATAAGGACGCTGATCATAGTGGGATAGGGAGAGAAAGCATGGGAGGAATAGACAAATTATAGATAGGGCAGAGGGGTAGGAGGGGAAGGGAGGCAATAGGAGGTTAGAAACAATGGTGGAATGTGATGGATGTTATTATGCAAAGTACATGTATGAAGACACAAATTGGTGTGAATATGCTTTGTAAACAGAGAAATGAAAAACTGTGCTCTATATGTGCAATAAGAATTGTAATGCATTCTGCTGTCATATAAATTAAAAATTGATTATAAAAAAAGATAAAGTGAATCAAGATAGAACACACAGAGCAGTCTCTAAGTGGTAATTTAATAGATCATGTGTTCAAAGAACACCAGGTGGCATCCTGAAGATTTGCATGGCTTCCAAGATAACAAGAAGGGGAACATTTTGGGAGGCCTTATGAAAAAAAGCAGCGTCAAAATGTCCGTTTGGTGTTAATATATTCAAAGAATCATTTTGCTTTGGTTTAGAAGGGTAACTTCTAAACTGGAGTTAAATTGAAACATAAAAGTTTAAATTTAGTGGCCAACTTCCCCTACCTCAGCCCCCATGGGCCTATCTGTCCTGGTGAAATCCCTTCCAACCCCCCCACCCATCCCACCTCCTGTCTCCAGTCTCCCCCGTGTTTCCAACCTTGCTCCACTCTGCTTCAGGCTCTGTCCCTGAGCACAGATTGGTAAAATTCGTTTAATCTGGCCCAGTGTCTCTGTGTGGTAGAAAACTGGATGATGTCTCTTGAGAACTAAATCCTCAGCTTGTAGAGTGCACCTTCATGGCATTTTAGAAAGAATCTATCTCTTTCCTTAACTACAATTAGAAATTAAGTGGCTCCCTTCATATTAAAGCCCAGGGAGTTGAAGAGATCATAAAGTTTCATGCTTAGCTGTTGTACTTAGGTTTTTATGTAGAAGAGCTTAAAAAAGCGAAATACTATGTTTTATAATCAATTTAGTGAATGTTCACTTATTAAATGATTATTATGTGCCTAGCAGTGTGGGAGCTGAATTGCAGAAGTAAGACTCTTCTTTTTCTTTTCCTTCTTTTCTTTCCCTCTTTCTTTCTCATTTCCTGAATGTTAAAGAAGCAAATATTTTGAATACAGTATTTTTTTCTTTCACATTACTCTTACCCAGTATCTAGCACATTATCTGCTATTAATGTTCAATAAATATTTAGCAAGTTGACTTTTTTCTTTTTGAACTACTTTCTTTCCCCTCTTATAAACACATTAAATAAATTCAAAATTAAAGGGATCCATATGTCTTCAACGTAAGAGATAAGAAAATCCAGGTAAATATGAAGATTGATAGTAAAAAGAAGAAAAAAACACATAGATAGTAATGTTGAAGATGAAGAATAAAAGTTAGATTATAAATTCATAACTTCTATGCATCAACCTGCAATGATAAAGATGATTTCAGGAGGGTTGAAGCAAGTATTTTTTTTAATCTCATTAAAATACATGGTGTTGACATTAATATAGCACAGGTCTGGAAGACCGAGATATGGAGTAAGCCTCAAATGTTGCTTAATACACATGAAGTCTATGGATAACTAGTACTGTGTTTTGCAAAATAATTATTAGATCTGAGACATGTTTTTCTACTCAAATAAATTAATGTATTTCTAAACACCTTAAAATAAATATTAAGCCCTATGAAAATAAAATCATTGATATTCTGGAATAAGTGTGTGCTTTATATTTCTAGTTTTAAAAGAAATTTATTAGTCATGAGGTACAAATTTTGTATATTTTGGATATTAAGTCTTCTCTTTTGGATTTCTTTGACAGATTTACCACTATTAATCAATATTTTATACCCTTAAAATTTTCATGTTAGAGTATGTCTAAATTACTTAAGTTTGACTTTGCTTTGTCATATTTTACATTTTTTGTATGATGTCCACAATAATCAAAATATGACAATATTAGGGCAATTTCTTTGCTCTTGGTCTTTGCATGTAAAAGAGTACCCTCTCTTTGATCTTCTTTGTTCTTCTTATCCAGCTTCATTTCCCATCATATGACCTAATGCCTCTTAAATTTATGTCACACATTTGTAAGTTGCCTGGTCTGTTTCTCTGGAAAGGAAGTATTTCCTAGCTTTATTCACTGGCATATCAGAAGTCATTTTGAACTTTAAATAAAGGGAAACTTTTTGACAGGAAGTAAATTTAGTTTCTATAGGGACATTTAACCTACATTTTTAAATAATAAGATTTAGATAAATTATATGGCAGGTTTAAAATCAAATAGCAGTGCTAAGTTACAAAGCCAGTTCACCAGATCTATAATATTTATGGATATTATTCTTGGTTTAGTAAGGTGGTTCAGCTTCAAAGGAGCCTCATTAGGTTTTCAAGTCTTGATGAGCCTATTTACAAATTCACATTAAATTTTAACAAGTCATTTTAGGAAATTCATTACACAGCTATTGCAATGTCTAATTAAGATGGTTTAAAATAAGATTATATAGGACTATGAAAATTTTTGTTTACATTTATTTTTGTAAACATGTGATTATTTTTTATAACTCTTTATGTGCAGTAGGTATATATGCTTTCCCACTAACTGGCCAGACAAGCTACAGCTTGTCTGTAATAGGTGGTATCTGACAAACACAGGAAGTCTTGAAGCATTCCCCAACACATCCCCCTCACTTTTATAAACACCCTTTATTTTCTTGTTCAGGTGTTTTAATTTCTTTTTTAAAGCTCTCTCAATTATGAATTTGAAAGTCAAAGAAAGATTAGGTGGAAAAATGTCCATCAACACAAAATACAACATTTTGCATGGAATTTAAGAGATTTACAGAGCTCTTGAGTCCCATCCAGAGACTGGCTTGGGGTCATGGATGTCATATTAATGTCTCCTGTTCTTTTCTGTTAGTTTCTCCATAATACCCTTGCAACTGCCTTCACTTTAACCAGCACTGAACCATTAGACGTGTCAGTTACACATTCCAAAGTTGTTGAACCTTTTTGTACAATGCCATACTTGGGGGAGGGGGGCTAAGGATAAAAGTTTAATTGACATACATTATTTTAAAAAAAAATCTCTAGGAAAATATTTCAGGTAAGTTTCTACCCATAAGACTCTCAAGGTTTAGTATAACATCTATTTAAATCTCTTTACGAGTGACAATTCAGCCTGTCATGTTTCTATCATTCTGCACGAAAGGGAAAGTTGGCTACTTGCTAAAGATGGATTATTGTAATAACAACAATTCAGAGAAAAATATGAACAATAGATGGTAGGAAAAATGTGTAAGGGATACGGGCAACAACTAAAGATAGACAATAAGTTAATAAGCTGGTGAATAAGTTTTACCTTGCAGATGTCTAGTAACAGTCCTTACCTCCATCACTCCTTTAACAGATGCATATTGACAACAACCATATGCAAGCCCCAGTGGGAGAAAGAAAAATGGATGCAGTCAGGCTTGAAAATCAAATTTTCTTTGAGGAGTCTAGAATATCATTCAGCCTGCTAATGTTTAAGACGGCTAAATTATTGTACATGTTCATTACTATTTAGGTGGAAAGACTAATATTATAGGTACAGACTCTATAGCCATTAAAAATTTATCTATAACACTTTCTTATTCATTCAAATCAAGCTTAATTCTGTGTGAGCTAGTAGCAAAAACACAGGAAATCCTGTCTTGAATTAGAAAAAGGGAGAAATGTAGTTTCTAACAGAAATTACCACTGTTCTCTACATGTAATTCAGATGTGCACATATTTTTTTCTGCTCTAATGGAACATCAAGGTAGAACTTCACCACTTTCTTATATTCATAGGTATGTCTGAACCCATAACTTAAACACAAAGAAAAATAAAAGTGAAAGCAACTTTCCAAGACAAATATTTGAAAGCTCTTAAGAGATGGCATGCCTGTAATCTCTATGACTCAGGAGGATGAGACAGGAGGGTTGCAAGTTCAAAGCCACCCTCAGTAACTTAATAAGGCCCTGAGCCACTTCAGGAGACCCTGTCTCAAAATTTAAAAAAATAAATAAATAAAAGAAGAATGGAGATGAGCCTCAGTGGATAAGCACCCCTGGTTTCAATCCCTAATACTACTACTAATAATAATGAGTTTTCTGAGGAAGGGATTCAATTAGGATTGCAGAAAATGATTCAATTAGGACTCCCCTTTATTCAGCATTCCAAAGAGAATAAGAGCCTCCTCACTGAAGCTAGGAAGAACATAGAAGCAGTAAGATAGCCATGATTATTATTATGATTAAATAAAAACAAAATGAAAGCTGACATTTCTCTATTTTACATTTAAGAACTAAATATCTACCAATGAATAAAGATAAAGGTCTAGTGGGTGTTATAAGTCTTATATTAAAAATAAAATTACCCTCATTGATAGGTGAAATTGATCTGGCATTTCACAGAAGAAGATAAATGGATTTTTAAAAATGTTTTTCTCCTCCTTATATAGGACACTTCAACTATTTATATAATTTAAAAGTTATTTCTCATCCAAATAGAATCAATTTTCTATATGCCTGAAGCACATTAATGAGTATTTTGAACTTCTTTCCCACCACCCAAGGTATAAGTCAAAGCAAAGAACCTCTGAAAGCTATTACATGTAGAAAATGGTTTTCTCTTTGAGAAAAAAGTATTTATGGGCTGCTGCTAAATTTAACAGAGGCAATACCAAGTTAGTGTGGCTGATCTATGAATAGGAGCAAGGTTTCTGTGGTGGTCAGCTAATGACATAGAAAGTTCCTGGTACATTTTAATTATGAATATTTAAATCTGTTTTCTCAATTTGGTGTCAGCCAGGCTTCCCATAATGCTTTCCACCTCAACTTCCTTGAAGTTTTCATTTTGCTTTGAGTTGCACTCTCAAAATGGTATTATAAAAACAACAACAACAAAAACAAGATAATCTTGAATATGCTCTACCTAATAAATATGATCTGGACATTCCAACATTACTTCACTTGTACCAGAATAAGGATGCTTAAGGCAAATTTGCCACCATTTGGGCATCAGGGCTCTGAGTAAGAGTTATATGTACTTACAAGTTTATAATAGTTTTAAAAATTAAATATATTATGGATAATTATATTCAATCATAGTTTTCAACTATAAACCTAAATAGTTCTAAAGCAAGATTTCTATTTTCTTATATTTCACATTTACTCTACTTCTTACACTATATTATGCATTTAAGTTTATTTTTTTTTCCTGATGATGAACTACATCATTCTAATACCTCAGGAATCCCCTCTCCAAGTCTTAACAGCCAGCCACTTGCTGCCCAGTGTTATAGTTGGTCTTGACTAACAGCTTATAACCTTGAAATTATTTTCCATTTTGGTTTTAGTAGCAAAGAGATGGTAACCACCTAGATGTGAAGAAAAACAACCAAACCAAGAGCAAGCCTAATGACACTCTAAGTTGACATGTAATACTATGTATTTATTATGTGTGATGTGATGTTTTGAAGTACACGCATGCACACACAAACACACACACACACACACACACACATCATGGGAAAGTTAAATCTAGCTAAATGTTTTATCCCACACAAAGCTTACCAGTTTTTATATATAAAATTACTATGAGGTATCTCATCAAAATCCTGTACTTGGGTTTATTTTCCATTCATCTTTTAATGACCAGTCATAGAATCCTGGAAGGTATCTCTGCTTACCTTCCTGCAGGGCTAGAGCCACTGTCTTCACTTTCCCATTGGTCATTTTTAATTCTTGAAACTGGGGACTGCAGCATTCCAATAGTTAGTGGATCAGCATTGTTTTCTTCTCTACCAATCCATTCTCCAAACACTCGGGGCCTCAGAAGAGAAGAATTGAATTTCACTGCTTCCTTAAGAGAAGAAAAGAATGTGCTGCTTTAGATGGCTTTTTTCTTGTTCATGGACAACAGGAAAATAACCTTGTCTAGAGGGTTGGCTGCTCACTCAAACCAAAATGTTCTTTTCTTTCTTCTGAATTGACATAAAACTTCAGTTCTCCTCATCTCTACTCAACTTCTTGTTCTGTGTGGTTTATGCAGATTCCTGAGGATCACTGCGATACAGGATTTAGTAATAAAATCTTGGATTTGGATTTGGAAGGCTACACATGTGTTCTAAGATGAGGAGTAGGATTAGCATCCCTGGTGGAAGCTTTAGGGCCCACAAATTGAGAGCATGGTGTCACTCCTGGGAAATGGTACATAATTTCTCTGGAAGAAATTGGGTTGGAGTCAACAGACAAAGTCAAGAGGCAATAGGGCGGGATGGGCACATCATCTCCAATTGTGAAGCATCCTGGACTTTTAAAGATCCAGTAGGGGTTTGAAGCAGGGCAATGTCCGGAAGAGGTATGTCATACTAGTTCAAAAAATGTTAATCACTTCTCATAGATTTAAAATGAGGTAACTCACTCAATTGAATGACTTGAACATGATTCAGCTATAAAAATTGTATTGCATGAAGATACTGAATATATGTAATTGCTAGGGATATTTTAAGTGAAAAAAGGACAAGTTAAAAAGAAATACATATACATCGATCTAATTTTTGTTTAGAATTCATATGGATTGACATCCATCATTCATTCATTCATTTTCTAATGTCCATTGATTCTTAGTATGTGCAAAAAGCTGCTCTTTACTAGGCAAAACATTGAGTAAAACCAAAGTTTTCTAAAGGTTTTCTTTGAAGGGAAGAATTGAGGGTGATCTTAAACTTTTGATATGGTATTTCCATGTCTTTTCAACATTTTATGATAAATATAATCTGGTGATTTTGATAATATTTTGATCTAAGAAACACATGCTTTGTTTAAATTATTTCAAATGATAAGTTTTTGTATTAGAAGTGTCTTGAAACTTTTTGAAAATTTAGATCTTGTGTTCTGAGTCTTTACAATTCACAAGTATATAAATCCAATACATGATATAACAAAAATAATAGTATTATATATGTAACACAATGTGTAGATAACAAATATAATTTCAAAAGCAGCATATAAAGAATAATGTAGATAATATTTGATAAGAATTTATCAAATATAATTTCAAAATAAGCATATAAAGAATGATTAGATAATATTTGATAATAATTTCTCCAAGTGTGAATAAGTAATAAAAGGTAGTTGGACACCTAAATATTGTTTTCGCCTATAAAACATAGTAGATGTACTTTAGTAAGAGTGTGTAACTTAACAAGTAATTTGAACTCTCTCTGCACTTATGTTCCCTGGGTTAGGAAAACAAAGAACTCCAATAGATTTCAGCTGTGAAATCATGCAATTAAATGAATATTTTGAAATAACTGGAAAGTCATATTTATCTGCCAAAATTGAATGTCATTTGAA
This sequence comes from Urocitellus parryii, assembly GCF_045843805.1. Taxonomy (NCBI): domain Eukaryota; kingdom Metazoa; phylum Chordata; class Mammalia; order Rodentia; family Sciuridae; genus Urocitellus; species Urocitellus parryii. The sequence continues at coordinate 94,324 of NW_027554071.1, forward strand.
GTAAAGGAATTAAAATTAAGTATATTGGTAAAAGTTAAGTCTGCATTTTCTTTTCAAAGCAGACTAGGGAAACCACATGTTTCAGAACTTAAAATATGAATGTATTTACAGAGGCAGAATCTAGTTTGGGCAATTTGAAATGTTATTCCCTGAATGTTATTTCATCCAACTATAAAATGTTGGTAATGGGAATTATTAAATTTACCATAGCAAATGAATTCATAAGTAAGGGTGGAATCATAAAATTCTGTGTATATGCTAACCTAAACCTAACCCGACCCGAACACTAACCCTAACCCTAACCCTAACATTAACACTAACCATAATCCGAACCCTAACGCTAACCCTAACCCTAACCCTAACCCAAACCCTAACCCTAACACTAACCCTAACCATAACGCGAACCCGAATTCGAAACCTAACCCTAACCGGAACCCGAACCCGAACCCGAAGCCTAACCCTAACGCGAACCCGAACTCGAAACCTAACCCTAACCCGAACCTGAACCCTAACCCTAACCCTAACCATAACCGAACCCTAACCCTAACCCGAACGCTAACCCTAAGCCTAACCGTAAACCTAAACCTAACCAAAACCCGAACCGTAACCCTAACCCAAAAAATAACCCTAACTCTATCCCTAACCTAACCGGAACCCGAACCCTAACCCTAACCCTA
>NW_027554071.1:97500-128121 GCF_045843805.1 Urocitellus parryii
ACCCGAACACTAACTCGAACACTAACACTAAACCTAACCTTAAACCTAACCTGAACCCGAACCCTAAACCTAACCATAAACCTAAATCTAACCCAAATCCGAACCGTAACCCTAACCCTAACCCGAACCCTAACCCTAAATTGAACCCGAACCCTAACCCTAAACATAAACCAAAATCTAACACGAATCTGAACCGTAACCCTAACCCTAACCCTAACCCTAACACTAACCCTAAACCTAAACCGAACCCTAACCCTAACCATAACCCTAACCCTAAATTGAACCCGAACCCTAACCCTAAACCTAACGCTAACCCTAACCCTAACCCTAACACTAAACCAACCCTAACATTAACACGAACCCTAATCCTAACCCGAACACTAACCCGAACCCTAACCCTAACCCTAACCCTAACACGAACCCGAACCCGAACCTGAAACCTAACCCTAACCGGAACCCTAAACCTAAATCGAACATGAATCCTAACCCTAACCCTAACCCTAAACCTAACCCTAACCCGAACCCTAACACTAACCCTAACCCTAACCCGAACCCGAACATAACCCAAAACGTAACCCTAACCCTAATCCTAACCCTAACGCTAACCCTAACCCGAACCCGAATCCTAACCCTAAGCCTAACCCTAACCCTAACATTAACACTAACCCTAATCCTAACCCGAACCCGAACCCTAAACCTAACCCGAACCCTAACCGCAACCCTAACTCTAACCCTAACCCTAACACTAACCCTAAACTTAACCCGAACCCAAACATGAACCCGAAACCAAACCTGAACCCTAAACCTAAACCTAACCCTAACCCTAACCCTAACCCTAACCCTAAACCTAACCATAATCCGAAACGTAACCCGAACCCTTAACCTAACCCTAACCCTACCCCTAACCCGAACACTTATCCTAACAAAAAACCTAACCCTAACCCGAACCCTAACCCTAAGCATAACCCTAACCCTAACCCGAACCCTAACATGAACCCAAACCCTATCGGGAACCCTAACCATAACCCTAACCCTAACCCGTACCCTAAACCTAAACCTAACCCTAAAAATAAAGTTAACTCTACCATAATTCGAACCCGAACCCTAATATTAACCCGAAACCTAACCCGAACCCGAACCCTAACCCAAACCCTAACATGAACCCAAAACCTAACCAGAACCCTAACCCTAATCCTAACCCTAAACCTAACCCAAACCCTAACTCTAACCCGAACCCTAACCCTATACCTAACCCAAACCCTAACCCTAACCCTTACCCTAACTTGAACCCAAAGCATAACCCAAATCCTATCCCTAACCCTAACCCTAACCCGAACAGTAATCCTAACCCTAAACCTAACCCGAACCCGAACCCAAAACGTAACCGTAATGCTAACCCTAAAACTAACCCTAACCCTAACCCTAACACTACAACTAACCGTAACCATAACCCGAACACGAACCCTAACCCTAACCCTAACCCTAACCCTAACCCTAACCCTAACCCTAACCCTAAGGCAACCCTAACACTAACCCTAACCGTAACCCTAACCCGAACCCTAACCCGAACCCTAACCCTAACCTTAACATTTACCCTAATCCTAACCCGCAACCTAACCCTAAACTAACCCTAAACCTAACCCTAACCTAATCTGAACCCGAACCCTAACCTTAACCAAAACCGTAACCCGAACCGAAAAACTAACCCTAACCCGAAACCGAATCCTATCCCGAACCCTAAACCTATCCCTAACCTTAACCCTAACAGTATCCCTCACCCTAACCCTAACCCCAACCCTAACCAAAACAGTAACCCGAACCCTAACCCTAATCGGAAACCAAACCGTAACCAGAACCCTAACCCTAACAATAACATTAACCCTTACCCTAACCTTAACCCTAACCCTAAACCGAAACGTAACCCTAATCCTAACGCTAACACTAAACCTAACCCTAACCCGAAACCTAACCCTAACTCTAACCCTAACCCTAACTCTAACCCTAACCCGAACCCTAACCATAAACTGAACCGAACCCCAACCCTAACCCAAACCCTAACCCTAACGCTAACATTAACACTAACCCTAATCATAAACCGAACCGCAACCTTAACCCTTAACGTAACCCTAACCCGAGCCCTAACCGTAACCCGAACACGAACTCTAACCCTTACCCTAAACCTAATCCTACACCGAACCCTAACCCTAACCCTAACCCTAAACCTAACCCTAACCCGAACACAAACTCTAACCCTAACCCGAACCTGAAATGTAACCATAACCCTAACCATACCACTAAAACTAACCATACCCCGAAACCTAACCCTAACTCTAACCCTAACCCTAACTCTAACCCTATCCCGAACCCTACTTGAAAACCGAACCCTAACCCTAACATGAACCAGAACCCTAACTCGAACCCTAACCCTAAACCGAACCCTAACCCGAACCCTAGTCCTAACCCTAACCGTAACCTTAACCCTAACACTAACATGAACCAGAACACTAACCCGAACCCTAAAACTAACCCTAACCCTAACGCAACCCTAACACTAACCCTAACTATAACCCTACCCCTAACCTTAAACCTAACCCTAACCTGAAACCTAACCCTAAACTAACCCAAACCCTAACACTAACCTAATCCGAACCGAACCCTAACCATCAACCTAACCCTAACCCAAACCCGAACCCTAACCCGAAACCTAACCCTAACCTGAAACCGAACCCTAACCCGAAACCTAACTCTAAAACTAACCCTAACAGTATCCCTCACCCCAACCCTAAACCTAACCCTAACCCTAACCCTAACCTTAACCCCAACCCTACCCAGAACCCTAACCCTAACCCGAACCCGAACCTTATCCCGAACCCTAACCCTAACAATAATATTAACCCTTATCCTAACCCTAACCTTAACCCTAATCCGAACCCTAACCCGAACCATAACCCTAACAATAACCGTAACCCTAACCCTAACCCTAACATGAACCCTCACCCTAACCCTAACCCGAACCTGAAACCTAACCCGAAACCTAACCCTAATCCGAAACCGAACCCTAACCCGAACCCTAACCTAAACCTAACCCTAAGAGTATCCCTCACCCCAACCCTAAACCTAATCCTAACCCTAACCATAACCTTAACCCCAACCCTACCCAGAACCCATACCCTAACCCTAACAATAACATTAACCCTTACCCTAACCCTAACAATAACATTAACCCTTACCCTAACCCTAACAATAACATTAACCCTTACCCTAACCCTAACCTTAACCCTAATCCGAACCCTAACCCGAACCATAACCCTAACAATAACCGTAACCCTAACACTAACTCTAACATGAACCACCACCCTAACCCTAACCAGAACCCGAACCCTAACCCGAACCTTAACCCTAACACTAACCCGAACCCGAAACCGAACCCTAACCTGTACCCTAACCCTAACCCGAACTCGAACCCGATCCCTAAACCTAACCCAGCCCCAACCCTAACCCTAACCCTAACCCGAACCTTAACCGTAACCTGAACCCTAACCCTAAAATTAAACCTAAATCTAACCCTATCCCGAACTGTAAACCTAACCCTAAACCTAACCGGAACCCTAACACTAACCCTAACAATAACCCTAACCCTAACACTAACCGGAACCCTAACCATAACCATAACCCTAACCCTAACCCTAACCTTAACATTAACCCTTACCTTAACCCTAACCCTAACCCGAACCCTAAACTGAACCGTAACCCTAAACCTAATGCTAATGCGAACTAGAACCCGAACCCTAACCCTAACACCAACCCTAACCCTAACCCTAACACTAACCCTAACACGAAAACTTTTCCAAATCCGAACCCTAACCTGAACCCTAACCCTAACCCTAACCCTATCCCGCAACCTAAACCTAACCCTAACACTAACCCTAACCCTAACCCGAAACCTAACAATAACCCGAACCTTAACCCTAACCCTAACCCTAAACCTAACCCGAACCCGAACCCTAACCCTAACCCGAACCCGAACCCTAAGCAGAACCCTAAACCTAACCCTAACCCTAATCTGAAGCCTAACCCTAACCCTAACCCCAAATTGAACCCAAACCATAACCCCAACCCTAAACCTAACCCTAACTCTAACCTAACGCGAATCCTAACCCTATCCCGAACCCGAATCCGAATCCTAACCCTAACCCTAAGCCTAAACCTAACCCGAAACCTAAACCTAACCCTAACACTAACCCGAACCCTAACCCTAAACCTAACCCTAACCCTAACCCGAACCCGAACCCTAACCGTGACCCTAATACTAACCCTAATCGAACCCTAACCCTAACCCGAACCCTAACACTAACTCTAATCCTAAACCGAACCCGAACCGTAACCCCAACCCTAACCCTAAGCCTAAACCTAAGCCTAACCCGAAACCTAACCCTAACCCGAACCCTAACCCTAACCCTAAACCGAACCCTAACCCTAAACCGAACCCTTATCCTAACCCTAACTTTAAATCTAATCCAAACCCTAACCCTAACCCCAACCCTAACCCTAACACTAACCCTAACCCTAACCTAACGGAACCTGAACCCTAACCCGAACCCTAATCCGAACCCTAACACAAACCCTAACCCTAAAACTTACCCGAAAACAAACATGAACCCTAACCCTAACCCTAACCCTAACCCTAACCCGAACCCTAAACCAACCCTAACCCTAACCTTAACCCTAACCCTAACCCTAATCCTAACCCTAACCCTAACCCTAACCCTACACCGAACCCTAAAACTTACCCTAACCCTAAACCTAAATCTAAACCGAACCCTAAAACTTACCCTAATCCTAACCCTAACCCTAACCCTAACCGAACCCGAACCCTAACCCTATCCCGAACCAGAACCCTAAACCTAACCATAACCCTAACCCTAACATTAACACTAACCGTAATCCTAACTCGAACCCTAACCCTAACCCTAACCCTAACCCTACTCCGAACCCGAACCCTAACCCTAACCCCAACCCTAACCCTAACCGAACCCGAACCCTAACCCTAACCCGAACCAGAACCCTAAACCTAACCATAACCCTAACCCTAACATTAACACTAACCGTAATCCTAACTCGAACCCTAACCCTAACCCTAACCGGAACCCTAATCCTAACCCTAATCCGAACGCGAACCCTAACGCTAACCTGAGCCTGAACCCTAACCCAAACCTGAACCCGAACACTATCACTTACCCTAACCCTAAAAATAATCCGAACCCTAACAGTAACCCTACCCCTCGCCCTAAGCATAACCCTAAACCTAACCTAACGCGAACCCGAACACTAACCCTAACGCGAACCATAACCCTAACCCTAACCCTAACCCTAACCCTAACCCTAATCCTAACACTTATCCTAACACTAAACCTAACCCTAAAACGAACCCTAACACTAAACCTAAACCTAACACTAACCCGAACCCTAACATGAACTCAAAACTTAACGGGAACCCTAACCCTAACCCTAACCCTAACCCTAACCCTAACCCTAACCCGAAACCGAACCCTAAACCTAAACCTAAACCTAACCCTAAACCTAACCGTAACCCTATCATAATTTGAACACGAACCGTAACTTTAACCCGAACCCTAACCCGAACCCGAACCCTAAACCAAACCCTAACATGAACCTGAAACCTAACCAGAACCCTCACCCTAACCCTAACCCTAATCCTAACCCAAACCCTATCCTTAACCCGAACTCTAACCCTATCCATAACCCGAATCCTAACCCAAACCCTAACACTAACCCGAAGAGTAATCCTAAAACAAAATCTAACCCGTACCCGAACCCGAACCCTAACCCTAACGCTAACTCTAAAACTAACCCTAACCCTAACCCTAACACTACAACTAACCCTAACCCTTACCCGAAAATGAACCCTACCCTAACCCTAACCCTAAACCAAACCCTAGCCCTAAGTCTAAACCTAATTCTAACTCTAAAGCGAACCCTAACCCTTACACTAACCCTAACCCTAAACCTATCCCAAACCCTAACCCTAACACTAACCCTAACCATCACCCTAACTCTAACCCTAACCGGAGCCCCAATCCTTACCCGAACCCTAACCCTAACCCTAACCCTAAATCTAACCCTAAAACTAACCCTAACCCTAACCCTAACCTGAACAATAACACTAATCCGAACCCTAAGCCGAACCCTAACACTAACCATAACACTAACCCTAACCCGAATTTAACCCTAACCCTAACCCTAACCCTAACCCAAACAGACACCATAACCCGAACCCTAACTCTAATCTTAAACCTAACCCGAACCCTAACGCTAAACGTAAACCTAACCCGAACAGTAAACTTCATCCTAACCCTAACTCTAATCCTAACACAAACCCGAACAATAACCCCAAAATTAAATCTAACCCTAATCCTTACACGAACCCTAACCCTAACCCTAACCCTAACCCTAACCCTAACCCTAACCCTAAAACTAACCCTAACCCTAACCCTAACCGCAATCCGAAACCTAACCCGAACCCTAAACCTAACCCTAACGGGAACCCTAACCCTAACCCTAACCCTAACCTTAACCCTATCCAAACCCTAACCCGTACCCGAACACGAAACCTAACACTAATGCTAACCCTAACCCTACCCGAACCCTAACCCTAGCCCTAAACCTAACCCTAAACCTAAACCGAACCTTAACACTAACCTAACCCTAACAATAAAACTAACCCTAACCCTAACCCTAACCCTAACTCTAACCCTAAATCAAACACTAACCCTAACCTAACCCGAATCCTAACCCTATCCCGAACCCTAATCCGAAACCTAACCCAAATTCTAACCCTAAACATAACCCGAACCCTAACATGAACCCCAACCCTAAACCTAACCCTAACCCGAACCCTAAACCTAATCCTAACCCTAACCTTAACACTAACCCTAACCCTAATCCTAACCCTAACACTAACCCGAACACGAACCCTAAATCTAACCCTAAACATAAACCTAACCCTAACCCTAACACTAACCCAAACCCGAACACTAACCCTAACCCTAACGATAAACCTAACCCGAACCCTAACCCTAACCCGAACAAAATGCTAACCCGAACCCTAACTCTAACCCTAAATTTAACCCTAACCGCAACCCTAACCCTTACCCTAACCCTAAGCCTAACTCTACACTAACCCTAACGCTAACCCTAAAACTAACCCTAACCCTAACACTAACTCGAACCCTAAACCTAACCCGAACCCTAAGCCGAACCCTAACACTAACCCTTACCCTAACCCTAACTCTAACCCTAACCCTAACCCTAACCCTAACCTCACCCCTAACCCTAACAGTAACACTAACTCTAAACGTATCCCGAACCCGAACCCGGACGCGAACCCGAACCCCAAGTTTAACCCTCACCCTAACCAGTAGCCGAACCCTAACACTAACCCGAACCCGAACCCTAACCCTAACCCTAACATTCACACTAATCCTAACCCTAACCCTAACCCAAACCTGAACCCGAAACTGAACCCTAACCCTAACTCTAACCCTAACCCTAACCCTAACAGGAACCGTAACCCTTACCCTAACCCTAAACCTAACACTAACCGTAACCCTAACCCGAACCCTAACATTAACCCTCAGTCTAACCATAACACGAACACTAACATGAACCCGGACCCTAACCCAAACCATAACCCTAACCCTAAACCTAACCAGAACATCAACCAAAACCATAACCCTAACGCTAACCCTAAAACTTACCCTAACCCTAAAACTAACCCGAGCCCTAACCCTAACCCGAACCTAATACGAACCCTAACCCTAAACCTAACACTAACCCGAACCCGAACCATAAATCTAACCCTAAACCTAAACCTAACCCTAAATCTAACACTAACCCTAACCCAAACCCGAACCCTAAAACGTACCCGAACCGTAACATGAACCCTAACCCTAACCCTAACCCTAAACATATCCAGAAACCGAACCCGAACCCGAACCCTAACCCTAACCCTAACCCTAACCCTAACCTTAAACCTAACCCTAACCCTAATCCTAACCCTAACGCTAACCCTAAACCTAACCCTAAACCTTACCCTAAACCTAAACCTAAAACTAACCTGAACCCTAAACCTAACCCTAAACCTAACCCTAACATTAACCATAACCCTAACCCTAAAACTAACCTGCACCCAAACATGAACCCGAACCCTAACCTGAACCCTAAACCTAAAGCTAACCCTAAACCTAACCCTAACCCTAACCCTAACCGCAATCCGAAACCTAACCCGAACCCTAAACCTAACCCTAACCCGAACCCTAACATGAACCCGACCCTAACCCGAACCCTAAACCTATACGTAATGCTAACCCTAACCCGAACCCTAACCCTAAACCTAACCCTAAACCGAACCGTAACCCTAACTCTAACCCTAACCCTAACCCGAACCCTAACTCTAACCCTAACACTAAAACGAACCTGATCCCGAACCCTAACCCTAACCCTAACCCGAACCCGAACCCTAACCCGAACCCTAAACCTAAACCTAAACCTAAACCTATCCCTAACCCTAACCTAATTCGAATGCGAAACCTAACATTAACCCGAACCCTAATCCTAACCCGAACCCTAACCCGAAACCTAAACCTAACCCTAAAACTAACCTTAACCCTAACCCTAACCCTAAGCCGAACACGAACCCTAACCCTAATGCAAACCCTAACCCGAACCCTAAACTTAACCCTCATCCTAAACATAACCCTAACCAAAACCCTAATCCTAACCCTAAACCTAACCCTAATCCTAACCCTAACCCGAACCCTAAAATGAACCCGAACCCTAACCCTAACCCTTACCCTAACTCTAACCCTAAAATTAACCCTAACCCTAACACTAACCCGAACCATAACCCTAACCCTAACCCTAAACCTAACCCAAACCCTAACATAAACCTTAAATCTAACCCTACCCCTAACCCTAACCCGAACCCGAACCCGAACCCTAACCCTAATCCTAACCATAACCTTAACCCTAACCCTAAACCTAACCCTAACCCGAATCCTAACTCTAACCCTAACCCTAACCCTAAACCTAACCCTAAATCTAAACCTAAACTTAAACCTTAACTTAACCCTATCCATAACCCCAACCCAAACCCGAGCCCTCACCCTAACCCTAACCCTAAAGGTAAAACTAACCCTAACCCTAATCCTAACCTGAACTCTAACCCTAACCCTAATGCTAACCCTAACACTAAACCTAACCCTAACCCGAACCCGAACCCGAACCCTTACCCTAACTCTAAACCTAAAACTAACCTTAACCCTAACCTACCCTGAATCCTAACACTATCCCGAACCCTAATACGAACCCTAACACTAACCCTAACCCTAACCCGAACCCTAACATGAACCCTAACCCTATCCATAACCCGAATCCTAACCCTAACCCTAACAATAACCCGAACAGTAATCCTAACAAAAACCTAACCCGTACCCGAACCCGAATCCTAACCCTAAACTAACCCTAAAACTAACCCTAACCCTAACCCTAACACTACAACTAACCCTAACCCTTACCCGAAAACGAACCCTAACCCTAACGCTAACCCTAACCCTAAACCGAACCATAACCCTAACTCTAACCCTAACCCTAACTCTAAAGCGAACCCTAAACCTTACACGAACCCTAACCCTAAACCTAACCCGAACCCTAACCCGAACCCTAACCCGAACCATCACCCTAACTCTAACCCTAACCCTAACCCTAACCGGAGCCCTAATCCTTACCCTAAACCTAACCCTAACCCTAACCCTAACAATAAAACTAAGCCTAACCCTAACCTTAACCCTAACCCTATCCCGAACCCGAACCCGAACCCTAACCCTAACCCTAACCCTAACCCTAAACCTAACCCTATCCCGAACCCGAACCCGAACCCGGACCCTAACCCTAACCCTAACCCTAACCCTAACCCTAACCCTCACCCGAACCCAAACAATAACCCGAACCCTAACCCTAACGCTAACACTAATCTGAAGCCTATCCCTAAACCGAAACCTAACCCGAACCCTAACCCTAACCCTAACCTTAACCATCACCCTAACTCTAACCCTAAGCCTAACCCTAACCCTAAATCTAACCCTAAAACTAACCCTAACCCTAACCCTAACCTGAACAATAACACTAATCCGAACCCTAAGCCGAACGCTAACACTAACCATAACACTAACCCTAACCCGAATCGAAACCCTAACCCTAACCCTAACCCTAACCCGAACAGACAACATAACCCGAACCCTAACTCTAACCTTAAACCTAACCCGGACCCTAACGCTAACCGTAAACCTAACCCGAACAGTAACCTTCATCCTAACCCTAACTCTAATCCTAACACTAACCCGAACAATAACCCAAACCCTAAATCTAACCCTAACTCTTACACGAATCCTAACACTAACCCTAACCCTTACCCTAACCCTTACCCTAAACCTAAACCTAACCCTAACGGAAACCCGAACCCTAACCCTAACCCTAAACCTAACCCTATCAGAACCCTAACCCGTACCAGAACACGAAACCTAAAACTAATGCTAACCCTAAAACTAACCCTAACCCTAACCCTAACCCTAACCCTAACCCTAACCCTACCCGAAACCTAATCCTAACCCTAACCCTAAACCTAACCCTAAACCTAAACCGAACCTTAACACTAACCCTAACCCTAACAATAAAACTAACCTGAACCCTAACCCTAACCCTAACCCTAACCCTCATCCGAACCCAAACCATAACCCGAACCCTAACCCTAACGCTAACACTAATCCGAAGCCTATCCCTAACCCGAAACCTAACACGAACCCTAACCCTAATCCTAACCCTAACTGGAACCCAAACCATAACCCTAACCCTAAACCTAACCCTAATCCTAACCCTAACGCAAACCCGAACCCGAACCAGAAGGTTAACCCTAACCCTAACCTTAACCGTAAGCCTAACCGTAAGCCTAACCGTAACCCTACTCGAACCCTAACCCTAACCTAACCCTAAACCTAGCCCTAAACCTAAACCAAACCTTAACACTAACCCTAATCCTAACAATAACCCTAAACCAAACCCTAACCCTAACCCGAACAGAACGCTAACCCGAACCCGAACCCTAACCCTAACCCTAACCCTAAACCGAACCCTACACCTTACCCTAACCCTAAGCTAAAACTAACCCGAACCCTAAACCTAACCCTAATTCTAACCCTAACCCTAACCCTAACCCGAACCCTAACATGAACCCAAACCCTAACCAGAACCCTAAACCTATACTTAACGCTAAACCTAAACCTAACCCAAAACCTAAACCTAAACCTAACACGAACCGTAACCCTAACTCTAACCTTAACCCTAACCCGAACCCTAACTGTAACCCTAACCCTAAACCGAATTCGATCCCGAACCCAAACCCTAACCCCCCCGTACCCTAACCCATACCATAAACCTAAACCTAACCCTAAATTTAACACTAAACCTAACCCTAACCCGAACCCTAACCCTAACCCTAACTCTAAAAGTAACCCTACCCGAACATGAACCCTAACTCTAACCCAAACCCTAACCCTAACCGTAACCCTAACCAGAACCCGAACACTAACCCTAACCCTAAACCTAACCTTAACCCTAACCCTAACCCTAACCCTAAGCATAACCATAACCCGAACCCTAACCCAAACCCTAACTCTAAAATTAACCCTAACCCTAACACGAACTCTAACTCTAACCCTAATGCTAACACTAACCTAACCCTAACCCTAAACATAACCCCAACCCTAACACGAACCCGAACCCTTACCGTAAACTTAACCTTAACCCTAACATTAACACTAACCCTAATCCTAACCCGAACCCTAACCCTATCCCGAACCAGAACCCTAAACCTAACCATAACCCTAACCCTAACATTAACACTAACCGTAATCCTAACTCGAACCCTAACCCTAACCCTAACCCTAACCCTACTCCGAACCCGAACCCTAACCCTAACCCCAACCCTAACCCTAACCGAACCCGAACCCTAACCCTAACCCGAACCAGAACCCTAAACCTAACCATAACCCTAACCCTAACATTAACACTAACCGTAATCCTAACTCGAACCCTAACCCTAACCCTAACCGGAACCCTAATCCTAACCCTAATCCGAACGCGAACCCTAACGCTAACCTGAGCCTGAACCCTAACCCAAACCTGAACCCGAACACTATCACTTACCCTAACCCTAAAAATAATCCGAACCCTAACAGTAACCCTACCCCTCGCCCTAAGCATAACCCTAAACCTAACCTAACGCGAACCCGAACACTAACCCTAACGCGAACCATAACCCTAACCCTAACCCTAACCCTAACCCTAACCCTAATCCTAACACTTATCCTAACACTAAACCTAACCCTAAAACGAACCCTAACACTAAACCTAAACCTAACACTAACCCGAACCCTAACATGAACTCAAAACTTAACGGGAACCCTAACCCTAACCCTAACCCTAACCCTAACCCTAACCCTAACCCGAAACCGAACCCTAAACCTAAACCTAAACCTAACCCTAAACCTAACCGTAACCCTATCATAATTTGAACACGAACCGTAACTTTAACCCGAACCCTAACCCGAACCCGAACCCTAAACCAAACCCTAACATGAACCTGAAACCTAACCAGAACCCTCACCCTAACCCTAACCCTAATCCTAACCCAAACCCTATCCTTAACCCGAACTCTAACCCTATCCATAACCCGAATCCTAACCCAAACCCTAACACTAACCCGAAGAGTAATCCTAAAACAAAATCTAACCCGTACCCGAACCCGAACCCTAACCCTAACGCTAACTCTAAAACTAACCCTAACCCTAACCCTAACACTACAACTAACCCTAACCCTTACCCGAAAATGAACCCTACCCTAACCCTAACCCTAAACCAAACCCTAGCCCTAAGTCTAAACCTAATTCTAACTCTAAAGCGAACCCTAACCCTTACACTAACCCTAACCCTAAACCTATCCCAAACCCTAACCCTAACACTAACCCTAACCATCACCCTAACTCTAACCCTAACCGGAGCCCCAATCCTTACCCGAACCCTAACCCTAACCCTAACCCTAAATCTAACCCTAAAACTAACCCTAACCCTAACCCTAACCTGAACAATAACACTAATCCGAACCCTAAGCCGAACCCTAACACTAACCATAACACTAACCCTAACCCGAATTTAACCCTAACCCTAACCCTAACCCTAACCCAAACAGACACCATAACCCGAACCCTAACTCTAATCTTAAACCTAACCCGAACCCTAACGCTAAACGTAAACCTAACCCGAACAGTAAACTTCATCCTAACCCTAACTCTAATCCTAACACAAACCCGAACAATAACCCCAAAATTAAATCTAACCCTAATCCTTACACGAACCCTAACCCTAACCCTAACCCTAACCCTAACCCTAACCCTAACCCTAAAACTAACCCTAACCCTAACCCTAACCGCAATCCGAAACCTAACCCGAACCCTAAACCTAACCCTAACGGGAACCCTAACCCTAACCCTAACCCTAACCTTAACCCTATCCAAACCCTAACCCGTACCCGAACACGAAACCTAACACTAATGCTAACCCTAACCCTACCCGAACCCTAACCCTAGCCCTAAACCTAACCCTAAACCTAAACCGAACCTTAACACTAACCTAACCCTAACAATAAAACTAACCCTAACCCTAACCCTAACCCTAACTCTAACCCTAAATCAAACACTAACCCTAACCTAACCCGAATCCTAACCCTATCCCGAACCCTAATCCGAAACCTAACCCAAATTCTAACCCTAAACATAACCCGAACCCTAACATGAACCCCAACCCTAAACCTAACCCTAACCCGAACCCTAAACCTAATCCTAACCCTAACCTTAACACTAACCCTAACCCTAATCCTAACCCTAACACTAACCCGAACACGAACCCTAAATCTAACCCTAAACATAAACCTAACCCTAACCCTAACACTAACCCAAACCCGAACACTAACCCTAACCCTAACGATAAACCTAACCCGAACCCTAACCCTAACCCGAACAAAATGCTAACCCGAACCCTAACTCTAACCCTAAATTTAACCCTAACCGCAACCCTAACCCTTACCCTAACCCTAAGCCTAACTCTACACTAACCCTAACGCTAACCCTAAAACTAACCCTAACCCTAACACTAACTCGAACCCTAAACCTAACCCGAACCCTAAGCCGAACCCTAACACTAACCCTTACCCTAACCCTAACTCTAACCCTAACCCTAACCCTAACCCTAACCTCACCCCTAACCCTAACAGTAACACTAACTCTAAACGTATCCCGAACCCGAACCCGGACGCGAACCCGAACCCCAAGTTTAACCCTCACCCTAACCAGTAGCCGAACCCTAACACTAACCCGAACCCGAACCCTAACCCTAACCCTAACATTCACACTAATCCTAACCCTAACCCTAACCCAAACCTGAACCCGAAACTGAACCCTAACCCTAACTCTAACCCTAACCCTAACCCTAACAGGAACCGTAACCCTTACCCTAACCCTAAACCTAACACTAACCGTAACCCTAACCCGAACCCTAACATTAACCCTCAGTCTAACCATAACACGAACACTAACATGAACCCGGACCCTAACCCAAACCATAACCCTAACCCTAAACCTAACCAGAACATCAACCAAAACCATAACCCTAACGCTAACCCTAAAACTTACCCTAACCCTAAAACTAACCCGAGCCCTAACCCTAACCCGAACCTAATACGAACCCTAACCCTAAACCTAACACTAACCCGAACCCGAACCATAAATCTAACCCTAAACCTAAACCTAACCCTAAATCTAACACTAACCCTAACCCAAACCCGAACCCTAAAACGTACCCGAACCGTAACATGAACCCTAACCCTAACCCTAACCCTAAACATATCCAGAAACCGAACCCGAACCCGAACCCTAACCCTAACCCTAACCCTAACCCTAACCTTAAACCTAACCCTAACCCTAATCCTAACCCTAACGCTAACCCTAAACCTAACCCTAAACCTTACCCTAAACCTAAACCTAAAACTAACCTGAACCCTAAACCTAACCCTAAACCTAACCCTAACATTAACCATAACCCTAACCCTAAAACTAACCTGCACCCAAACATGAACCCGAACCCTAACCTGAACCCTAAACCTAAAGCTAACCCTAAACCTAACCCTAACCCTAACCCTAACCGCAATCCGAAACCTAACCCGAACCCTAAACCTAACCCTAACCCGAACCCTAACATGAACCCGACCCTAACCCGAACCCTAAACCTATACGTAATGCTAACCCTAACCCGAACCCTAACCCTAAACCTAACCCTAAACCGAACCGTAACCCTAACTCTAACCCTAACCCTAACCCGAACCCTAACTCTAACCCTAACACTAAAACGAACCTGATCCCGAACCCTAACCCTAACCCTAACCCGAACCCGAACCCTAACCCGAACCCTAAACCTAAACCTAAACCTAAACCTATCCCTAACCCTAACCTAATTCGAATGCGAAACCTAACATTAACCCGAACCCTAATCCTAACCCGAACCCTAACCCGAAACCTAAACCTAACCCTAAAACTAACCTTAACCCTAACCCTAACCCTAAGCCGAACACGAACCCTAACCCTAATGCAAACCCTAACCCGAACCCTAAACTTAACCCTCATCCTAAACATAACCCTAACCAAAACCCTAATCCTAACCCTAAACCTAACCCTAATCCTAACCCTAACCCGAACCCTAAAATGAACCCGAACCCTAACCCTAACCCTTACCCTAACTCTAACCCTAAAATTAACCCTAACCCTAACACTAACCCGAACCATAACCCTAACCCTAACCCTAAACCTAACCCAAACCCTAACATAAACCTTAAATCTAACCCTACCCCTAACCCTAACCCGAACCCGAACCCGAACCCTAACCCTAATCCTAACCATAACCTTAACCCTAACCCTAAACCTAACCCTAACCCGAATCCTAACTCTAACCCTAACCCTAACCCTAAACCTAACCCTAAATCTAAACCTAAACTTAAACCTTAACTTAACCCTATCCATAACCCCAACCCAAACCCGAGCCCTCACCCTAACCCTAACCCTAAAGGTAAAACTAACCCTAACCCTAATCCTAACCTGAACTCTAACCCTAACCCTAATGCTAACCCTAACACTAAACCTAACCCTAACCCGAACCCGAACCCGAACCCTTACCCTAACTCTAAACCTAAAACTAACCTTAACCCTAACCTACCCTGAATCCTAACACTATCCCGAACCCTAATACGAACCCTAACACTAACCCTAACCCTAACCCGAACCCTAACATGAACCCTAACCCTATCCATAACCCGAATCCTAACCCTAACCCTAACAATAACCCGAACAGTAATCCTAACAAAAACCTAACCCGTACCCGAACCCGAATCCTAACCCTAAACTAACCCTAAAACTAACCCTAACCCTAACCCTAACACTACAACTAACCCTAACCCTTACCCGAAAACGAACCCTAACCCTAACGCTAACCCTAACCCTAAACCGAACCATAACCCTAACTCTAACCCTAACCCTAACTCTAAAGCGAACCCTAAACCTTACACGAACCCTAACCCTAAACCTAACCCGAACCCTAACCCGAACCCTAACCCGAACCATCACCCTAACTCTAACCCTAACCCTAACCCTAACCGGAGCCCTAATCCTTACCCTAAACCTAACCCTAACCCTAACCCTAACAATAAAACTAAGCCTAACCCTAACCTTAACCCTAACCCTATCCCGAACCCGAACCCGAACCCTAACCCTAACCCTAACCCTAACCCTAAACCTAACCCTATCCCGAACCCGAACCCGAACCCGGACCCTAACCCTAACCCTAACCCTAACCCTAACCCTAACCCTCACCCGAACCCAAACAATAACCCGAACCCTAACCCTAACGCTAACACTAATCTGAAGCCTATCCCTAAACCGAAACCTAACCCGAACCCTAACCCTAACCCTAACCTTAACCATCACCCTAACTCTAACCCTAAGCCTAACCCTAACCCTAAATCTAACCCTAAAACTAACCCTAACCCTAACCCTAACCTGAACAATAACACTAATCCGAACCCTAAGCCGAACGCTAACACTAACCATAACACTAACCCTAACCCGAATCGAAACCCTAACCCTAACCCTAACCCTAACCCGAACAGACAACATAACCCGAACCCTAACTCTAACCTTAAACCTAACCCGGACCCTAACGCTAACCGTAAACCTAACCCGAACAGTAACCTTCATCCTAACCCTAACTCTAATCCTAACACTAACCCGAACAATAACCCAAACCCTAAATCTAACCCTAACTCTTACACGAATCCTAACTCTAACCCTAACCCTTACCCTAACCCTTACCCTAAACCTAAACCTAACCCTAACGGAAACCCGAACCCTAACCCTAACCCTAAACCTAACCCTATCAGAACCCTAACCCGTACCAGAACACGAAACCTAAAACTAATGCTAACCCTAAAACTAACCCTAACCCTAACCCTAACCCTAACCCTAACCCTAACCCTACCCGAAACCTAATCCTAACCCTAACCCTAAACCTAACCCTAAACCTAAACCGAACCTTAACACTAACCCTAACCCTAACAATAAAACTAACCTGAACCCTAACCCTAACCCTAACCCTAACCCTCATCCGAACCCAAACCATAACCCGAACCCTAACCCTAACGCTAACACTAATCCGAAGCCTATCCCTAACCCGAAACCTAACACGAACCCTAACCCTAATCCTAACCCTAACTGGAACCCAAACCATAACCCTAACCCTAAACCTAACCCTAATCCTAACCCTAACGCAAACCCGAACCCGAACCAGAAGGTTAACCCTAACCCTAACCTTAACCGTAAGCCTAACCGTAAGCCTAACCGTAACCCTACTCGAACCCTAACCCTAACCTAACCCTAAACCTAGCCCTAAACCTAAACCAAACCTTAACACTAACCCTAATCCTAACAATAACCCTAAACCAAACCCTAACCCTAACCCGAACAGAACGCTAACCCGAACCCGAACCCTAACCCTAACCCTAACCCTAAACCGAACCCTACACCTTACCCTAACCCTAAGCTAAAACTAACCCGAACCCTAAACCTAACCCTAATTCTAACCCTAACCCTAACCCTAACCCGAACCCTAACATGAACCCAAACCCTAACCAGAACCCTAAACCTATACTTAACGCTAAACCTAAACCTAACCCAAAACCTAAACCTAAACCTAACACGAACCGTAACCCTAACTCTAACCTTAACCCTAACCCGAACCCTAACTGTAACCCTAACCCTAAACCGAATTCGATCCCGAACCCAAACCCTAACCCCCCCGTACCCTAACCCATACCATAAACCTAAACCTAACCCTAAATTTAACACTAAACCTAACCCTAACCCGAACCCTAACCCTAACCCTAACTCTAAAAGTAACCCTACCCGAACATGAACCCTAACTCTAACCCAAACCCTAACCCTAACCGTAACCCTAACCAGAACCCGAACACTAACCCTAACCCTAAACCTAACCTTAACCCTAACCCTAACCCTAACCCTAAGCATAACCATAACCCGAACCCTAACCCAAACCCTAACTCTAAAATTAACCCTAACCCTAACACGAACTCTAACTCTAACCCTAATGCTAACACTAACCTAACCCTAACCCTAAACATAACCCCAACCCTAACACGAACCCGAACCCTTACCGTAAACTTAACCTTAACCCTAACATTAACACTAACCCTAATCCTAACCCGAACCCTAACCCTATCCCGAACCAGAACCCTAAACCTAACCATAACCCTAACCCTAACATTAACACTAACCGTAATCCTAACTCGAACCCTAACCCTAACCCTAACCCTAACCCTACTCCGAACCCGAACCCTAACCCTAACCCCAACCCTAACCCTAACCGAACCCGAACCCTAACCCTAACCCGAACCAGAACCCTAAACCTAACCATAACCCTAACCCTAACATTAACACTAACCGTAATCCTAACTCGAACCCTAACCCTAACCCTAACCGGAACCCTAATCCTAACCCTAATCCGAACGCGAACCCTAACGCTAACCTGAGCCTGAACCCTAACCCAAACCTGAACCCGAACACTATCACTTACCCTAACCCTAAAAATAATCCGAACCCTAACAGTAACCCTACCCCTCGCCCTAAGCATAACCCTAAACCTAACCTAACGCGAACCCGAACACTAACCCTAACGCGAACCATAACCCTAACCCTAACCCTAACCCTAACCCTAACCCTAATCCTAACACTTATCCTAACACTAAACCTAACCCTAAAACGAACCCTAACACTAAACCTAAACCTAACACTAACCCGAACCCTAACATGAACTCAAAACTTAACGGGAACCCTAACCCTAACCCTAACCCTAACCCTAACCCTAACCCTAACCCGAAACCGAACCCTAAACCTAAACCTAAACCTAACCCTAAACCTAACCGTAACCCTATCATAATTTGAACACGAACCGTAACTTTAACCCGAACCCTAACCCGAACCCGAACCCTAAACCAAACCCTAACATGAACCTGAAACCTAACCAGAACCCTCACCCTAACCCTAACCCTAATCCTAACCCAAACCCTATCCTTAACCCGAACTCTAACCCTATCCATAACCCGAATCCTAACCCAAACCCTAACACTAACCCGAAGAGTAATCCTAAAACAAAATCTAACCCGTACCCGAACCCGAACCCTAACCCTAACGCTAACTCTAAAACTAACCCTAACCCTAACCCTAACACTACAACTAACCCTAACCCTTACCCGAAAATGAACCCTACCCTAACCCTAACCCTAAACCAAACCCTAGCCCTAAGTCTAAACCTAATTCTAACTCTAAAGCGAACCCTAACCCTTACACTAACCCTAACCCTAAACCTATCCCAAACCCTAACCCTAACACTAACCCTAACCATCACCCTAACTCTAACCCTAACCGGAGCCCCAATCCTTACCCGAACCCTAACCCTAACCCTAACCCTAAATCTAACCCTAAAACTAACCCTAACCCTAACCCTAACCTGAACAATAACACTAATCCGAACCCTAAGCCGAACCCTAACACTAACCATAACACTAACCCTAACCCGAATTTAACCCTAACCCTAACCCTAACCCTAACCCAAACAGACACCATAACCCGAACCCTAACTCTAATCTTAAACCTAACCCGAACCCTAACGCTAAACGTAAACCTAACCCGAACAGTAAACTTCATCCTAACCCTAACTCTAATCCTAACACAAACCCGAACAATAACCCCAAAATTAAATCTAACCCTAATCCTTACACGAACCCTAACCCTAACCCTAACCCTAACCCTAACCCTAACCCTAACCCTAAAACTAACCCTAACCCTAACCCTAACCGCAATCCGAAACCTAACCCGAACCCTAAACCTAACCCTAACGGGAACCCTAACCCTAACCCTAACCCTAACCTTAACCCTATCCAAACCCTAACCCGTACCCGAACACGAAACCTAACACTAATGCTAACCCTAACCCTACCCGAACCCTAACCCTAGCCCTAAACCTAACCCTAAACCTAAACCGAACCTTAACACTAACCTAACCCTAACAATAAAACTAACCCTAACCCTAACCCTAACCCTAACTCTAACCCTAAATCAAACACTAACCCTAACCTAACCCGAATCCTAACCCTATCCCGAACCCTAATCCGAAACCTAACCCAAATTCTAACCCTAAACATAACCCGAACCCTAACATGAACCCCAACCCTAAACCTAACCCTAACCCGAACCCTAAACCTAATCCTAACCCTAACCTTAACACTAACCCTAACCCTAATCCTAACCCTAACACTAACCCGAACACGAACCCTAAATCTAACCCTAAACATAAACCTAACCCTAACCCTAACACTAACCCAAACCCGAACACTAACCCTAACCCTAACGATAAACCTAACCCGAACCCTAACCCTAACCCGAACAAAATGCTAACCCGAACCCTAACTCTAACCCTAAATTTAACCCTAACCGCAACCCTAACCCTTACCCTAACCCTAAGCCTAACTCTACACTAACCCTAACGCTAACCCTAAAACTAACCCTAACCCTAACACTAACTCGAACCCTAAACCTAACCCGAACCCTAAGCCGAACCCTAACACTAACCCTTACCCTAACCCTAACTCTAACCCTAACCCTAACCCTAACCCTAACCTCACCCCTAACCCTAACAGTAACACTAACTCTAAACGTATCCCGAACCCGAACCCGGACGCGAACCCGAACCCCAAGTTTAACCCTCACCCTAACCAGTAGCCGAACCCTAACACTAACCCGAACCCGAACCCTAACCCTAACCCTAACATTCACACTAATCCTAACCCTAACCCTAACCCAAACCTGAACCCGAAACTGAACCCTAACCCTAACTCTAACCCTAACCCTAACCCTAACAGGAACCGTAACCCTTACCCTAACCCTAAACCTAACACTAACCGTAACCCTAACCCGAACCCTAACATTAACCCTCAGTCTAACCATAACACGAACACTAACATGAACCCGGACCCTAACCCAAACCATAACCCTAACCCTAAACCTAACCAGAACATCAACCAAAACCATAACCCTAACGCTAACCCTAAAACTTACCCTAACCCTAAAACTAACCCGAGCCCTAACCCTAACCCGAACCTAATACGAACCCTAACCCTAAACCTAACACTAACCCGAACCCGAACCATAAATCTAACCCTAAACCTAAACCTAACCCTAAATCTAACACTAACCCTAACCCAAACCCGAACCCTAAAACGTACCCGAACCGTAACATGAACCCTAACCCTAACCCTAACCCTAAACATATCCAGAAACCGAACCCGAACCCGAACCCTAACCCTAACCCTAACCCTAACCCTAACCTTAAACCTAACCCTAACCCTAATCCTAACCCTAACGCTAACCCTAAACCTAACCCTAAACCTTACCCTAAACCTAAACCTAAAACTAACCTGAACCCTAAACCTAACCCTAAACCTAACCCTAACATTAACCATAACCCTAACCCTAAAACTAACCTGCACCCAAACATGAACCCGAACCCTAACCTGAACCCTAAACCTAAAGCTAACCCTAAACCTAACCCTAACCCTAACCCTAACCGCAATCCGAAACCTAACCCGAACCCTAAACCTAACCCTAACCCGAACCCTAACATGAACCCGACCCTAACCCGAACCCTAAACCTATACGTAATGCTAACCCTAACCCGAACCCTAACCCTAAACCTAACCCTAAACCGAACCGTAACCCTAACTCTAACCCTAACCCTAACCCGAACCCTAACTCTAACCCTAACACTAAAACGAACCTGATCCCGAACCCTAACCCTAACCCTAACCCGAACCCGAACCCTAACCCGAACCCTAAACCTAAACCTAAACCTAAACCTATCCCTAACCCTAACCTAATTCGAATGCGAAACCTAACATTAACCCGAACCCTAATCCTAACCCGAACCCTAACCCGAAACCTAAACCTAACCCTAAAACTAACCTTAACCCTAACCCTAACCCTAAGCCGAACACGAACCCTAACCCTAATGCAAACCCTAACCCGAACCCTAAACTTAACCCTCATCCTAAACATAACCCTAACCAAAACCCTAATCCTAACCCTAAACCTAACCCTAATCCTAACCCTAACCCAAACCCTAAAATGAACCCGAACCCTAACCCTAACCCTTACCCTAACTCTAACCCTAAAATTAACCCTAACCCTAACACTAACCCGAACCATAACCCTAACCCTAACCCTAAACCTAACCCAAACCCTAACATAAACCTTAAATCTAACCCTACCCCTAACCCTAACCCGAACCCGAACCCGAACCCTAACCCTAATCCTAACCATAACCTTAACCCTAACCCTAAACCTAACCCTAACCCGAATCCTAACTCTAACCCTAACCCTAACCCTAAACCTAACCCTAAATCTAAACCTAAACTTAAACCTTAACTTAACCCTATCCATAACCCCAACCCAAACCCGAGCCCTCACCCTAACCCTAACCCTAAAGGTAAAACTAACCCTAACCCTAATCCTAACCTGAACTCTAACCCTAACCCTAATGCTAACCCTAACACTAAACCTAACCCTAACCCGAACCCGAACCCGAACCCTTACCCTAACTCTAAACCTAAAACTAACCTTAACCCTAACCTACCCTGAATCCTAACACTATCCCGAACCCTAATACGAACCCTAACACTAACCCTAACCCTAACCCGAACCCTAACATGAACCCTAACCCTATCCATAACCCGAATCCTAACCCTAACCCTAACAATAACCCGAACAGTAATCCTAACAAAAACCTAACCCGTACCCGAACCCGAATCCTAACCCTAAACTAACCCTAAAACTAACCCTAACCCTAACCCTAACACTACAACTAACCCTAACCCTTACCCGAAAACGAACCCTAACCCTAACGCTAACCCTAACCCTAAACCGAACCATAACCCTAACTCTAACCCTAACCCTAACTCTAAAGCGAACCCTAAACCTTACACGAACCCTAACCCTAAACCTAACCCGAACCCTAACCCGAACCCTAACCCGAACCATCACCCTAACTCTAACCCTAACCCTAACCCTAACCGGAGCCCTAATCCTTACCCTAAACCTAACCCTAACCCTAACCCTAACAATAAAACTAAGCCTAACCCTAACCTTAACCCTAACCCTATCCCGAACCCGAACCCGAACCCTAACCCTAACCCTAACCCTAACCCTAAACCTAACCCTATCCCGAACCCGAACCCGAACCCGGACCCTAACCCTAACCCTAACCCTAACCCTAACCCTAACCCTCACCCGAACCCAAACAATAACCCGAACCCTAACCCTAACGCTAACACTAATCTGAAGCCTATCCCTAAACCGAAACCTAACCCGAACCCTAACCCTAACCCTAACCTTAACCATCACCCTAACTCTAACCCTAAGCCTAACCCTAACCCTAAATCTAACCCTAAAACTAACCCTAACCCTAACCCTAACCTGAACAATAACACTAATCCGAACCCTAAGCCGAACGCTAACACTAACCATAACACTAACCCTAACCCGAATCGAAACCCTAACCCTAACCCTAACCCTAACCCGAACAGACAACATAACCCGAACCCTAACTCTAACCTTAAACCTAACCCGGACCCTAACGCTAACCGTAAACCTAACCCGAACAGTAACCTTCATCCTAACCCTAACTCTAATCCTAACACTAACCCGAACAATAACCCAAACCCTAAATCTAACCCTAACTCTTACACGAATCCTAACTCTAACCCTAACCCTTACCCTAACCCTTACCCTAAACCTAAACCTAACCCTAACGGAAACCCGAACCCTAACCCTAACCCTAAACCTAACCCTATCAGAACCCTAACCCGTACCAGAACACGAAACCTAAAACTAATGCTAACCCTAAAACTAACCCTAACCCTAACCCTAACCCTAACCCTAACCCTAACCCTACCCGAAACCTAATCCTAACCCTAACCCTAAACCTAACCCTAAACCTAAACCGAACCTTAACACTAACCCTAACCCTAACAATAAAACTAACCTGAACCCTAACCCTAACCCTAACCCTAACCCTCATCCGAACCCAAACCATAACCCGAACCCTAACCCTAACGCTAACACTAATCCGAAGCCTATCCCTAACCCGAAACCTAACACGAACCCTAACCCTAATCCTAACCCTAACTGGAACCCAAACCATAACCCTAACCCTAAACCTAACCCTAATCCTAACCCTAACGCAAACCCGAACCCGAACCAGAAGGTTAACCCTAACCCTAACCTTAACCGTAAGCCTAACCGTAAGCCTAACCGTAACCCTACTCGAACCCTAACCCTAACCTAACCCTAAACCTAGCCCTAAACCTAAACCAAACCTTAACACTAACCCTAATCCTAACAATAACCCTAAACCAAACCCTAACCCTAACCCGAACAGAACGCTAACCCGAACCCGAACCCTAACCCTAACCCTAACCCTAAACCGAACCCTACACCTTACCCTAACCCTAAGCTAAAACTAACCCGAACCCTAAACCTAACCCTAATTCTAACCCTAACCCTAACCCTAACCCGAACCCTAACATGAACCCAAACCCTAACCAGAACCCTAAACCTATACTTAACGCTAAACCTAAACCTAACCCAAAACCTAAACCTAAACCTAACACGAACCGTAACCCTAACTCTAACCTTAACCCTAACCCGAACCCTAACTGTAACCCTAACCCTAAACCGAATTCGATCCCGAACCCAAACCCTAACCCCCCCGTACCCTAACCCATACCATAAACCTAAAAAATTTAACACTAAACCTAACCCTAACCCGAACCCTAACCCTAACCCTAACTCTAAAAGTAACCCTACCCGAACATGAACCCTAACTCTAACCCAAACCCTAACCCTAACCGTAACCCTAACCAGAACCCGAACACTAACCCTAACCCTAAACCTAACCTTAACCCTAACCCTAACCCTAACCCTAAGCATAACCATAACCCGAACCCTAACCCAAACCCTAACTCTAAAATTAACCCTAACCCTAACACGAACTCTAACTCTAACCCTAATGCTACACTAACCTAACCCTAACCCTAAACATAACCCCAACCCTAACACGAACCCGAACCCTTACCGTAAACTTAACCTTAACCCTAACATTAACACTAACCCTAATCCTAACCCGAACCCTAACCCTATCCCGAACCAGAACCCTAAACCTAACCATAACCCTAACCCTAACATTAACACTAACCGTAATCCTAACTCGAACCCTAACCCTAACCCTAACCCTAACCCTACTCCGAACCCGAACCCTAACCCTAACCCCAACCCTAACCCTAACCGAACCCGAACCCTAACCCTAACCCGAACCAGAACCCTAAACCTAACCATAACCCTAACCCTAACATTAACACTAACCGTAATCCTAACTCGAACCCTAACCCTAACCCTAACCGGAACCCTAATCCTAACCCTAATCCGAACGCGAACCCTAACGCTAACCTGAGCCTGAACCCTAACCCAAACCTGAACCCGAACACTATCACTTACCCTAACCCTAAAAATAATCCGAACCCTAACAGTAACCCTACCCCTCGCCCTAAGCATAACCCTAAACCTAACCTAACGCGAACCCGAACACTAACCCTAACGCGAACCATAACCCTAACCCTAACCCTAACCCTAACCCTAACCCTAATCCTAACACTTATCCTAACACTAAACCTAACCCTAAAACGAACCCTAACACTAAACCTAAACCTAACACTAACCCGAACCCTAACATGAACTCAAAACTTAACGGGAACCCTAACCCTAACCCTAACCCTAACCCTAACCCTAACCCTAACCCGAAACCGAACCCTAAACCTAAACCTAAACCTAACCCTAAACCTAACCGTAACCCTATCATAATTTGAACACGAACCGTAACTTTAACCCGAACCCTAACCCGAACCCGAACCCTAAACCAAACCCTAACATGAACCTGAAACCTAACCAGAACCCTCACCCTAACCCTAACCCTAATCCTAACCCAAACCCTATCCTTAACCCGAACTCTAACCCTATCCATAACCCGAATCCTAACCCAAACCCTAACACTAACCCGAAGAGTAATCCTAAAACAAAATCTAACCGTACCCGAACCCGAACCCTAACCCTAACGCTAACTCTAAAACTAACCCTAACCCTAACCCTAACACTACAACTAACCCTAACCCTTACCCGAAAATGAACCCTACCCTAACCCTAACCCTAAACCAAACCCTAGCCCTAAGTCTAAACCTAATTCTAACTCTAAAGCGAACCCTAACCCTTACACTAACCCTAACCCTAAACCTATCCCAAACCCTAACCCTAACACTAACCCTAACCATCACCCTAACTCTAACCCTAACCGGAGCCCCAATCCTTACCCGAACCCTAACCCTAACCCTAACCCTAAATCTAACCCTAAAACTAACCCTAACCCTAACCCTAACCTGAACAATAACACTAATCCGAACCCTAAGCCGAACCCTAACACTAACCATAACACTAACCCTAACCCGAATTTAACCCTAACCCTAACCCTAACCCTAACCCAAACAGACACCATAACCGAACCCTAACTCTAATCTTAAACCTAACCCGAACCCTAACGCTAAACGTAAACCTAACCCGAACAGTAAACTTCATCCTAACCCTAACTCTAATCCTAACACAAACCCGAACAATAACCCCAAAATTAAATCTAACCCTAATCCTTACACGAACCCTAACCCTAACCCTAACCCTAACCCTAACCCTAACCCTAACCCTAAAACTAACCCTAACCCTAACCCTAACCGCAATCCGAAACCTAACCCGAACCCTAAACCTAACCCTAACGGGAACCCTAACCCTAACCCTAACCCTAACCTTAACCCTATCCAAACCCTAACCCGTACCCGAACACGAAACCTAACACTAATGCTAACCCTAACCCTACCCGAACCCTAACCCTAGCCCTAAACCTAACCCTAAACCTAAACCGAACCTTAACACTAACCTAACCCTAACAATAAAACTAACCCTAACCCTAACCCTAACCCTAACTCTAACCCTAAATCAAACACTAACCCTAACCTAACCCGAATCCTAACCCTATCCCGAACCCTAATCCGAAACCTAACCCAAATTCTAACCCTAAACATAACCCGAACCCTAACATGAACCCCAACCCTAAACCTAACCCTAACCCGAACCCTAAACCTAATCCTAACCCTAACCTTAACACTAACCCTAACCCTAATCCTAACCCTAACACTAACCCGAACACGAACCCTAAATCTAACCCTAAACATAAACCTAACCCTAACCCTAACACTAACCCAAACCCGAACACTAACCCTAACCCTAACGATAAACCTAACCCGAACCCTAACCCTAACCCGAACAAAATGCTAACCCGAACCCTAACTCTAACCCTAAATTTAACCCTAACCGCAACCCTAACCCTTACCCTAACCCTAAGCCTAACTCTACACTAACCCTAACGCTAACCCTAAAACTAACCCTAACCCTAACACTAACTCGAACCCTAAACCTAACCCGAACCCTAAGCCGAACCCTAACACTAACCCTTACCCTAACCCTAACTCTAACCCTAACCCTAACCCTAACCCTAACCTCACCCCTAACCCTAACAGTAACACTAACTCTAAACGTATCCCGAACCCGAACCCGGACGCGAACCCGAACCCCAAGTTTAACCCTCACCCTAACCAGTAGCCGAACCCTAACACTAACCCGAACCCGGAACCCTAACCCTAACCCTAACATTCACACTAATCCTAACCCTAACCCTAACCCAAACCTGAACCCGAAACTGAACCCTAACCCTAACTCTAACCCTAACCCTAACCCTAACAGGAACCGTAACCCTTACCCTAACCCTAAACCTAACACTAACCGTAACCCTAACCCGAACCCTAACATTAACCCTCAGCCTAACCATAACACGAACACTAACATGAACCCGGACCCTAACCCAAACCATAACCCTAACCCTAAACCTAACCAGAACATCAACCAAAACCATAACCCTAACGCTAACCCTAAAACTTACCCTAACCCTAAAACTAACCCGAGCCCTAACCCTAACCCGAACCTAATACGAACCCTAACCCTAAACCTAACACTAACCCGAACCCGAACCATAAATCTAACCCTAAACCTAAACCTAACCCTAAATCTAACACTAACCCTAACCCAAACCCGAACCCTAAAACGTACCCGAACCGTAACATGAACCCTAACCCTAACCCTAACCCTAAACATATCCAGAAACCGAACCCGAACCCGAACCCTAACCCTAACCCTAACCCTAACCCTAACCTTAAACCTAACCCTAACCCTAATCCTAACCCTAACGCTAACCCTAAACCTAACCCTAAACCTTACCCTAAACCTAAACCTAAAACTAACCTGAACCCTAAACCTAACCCTAAACCTAACCCTAACATTAACCATAACCCTAACCCTAAAACTAACCTGCACCCAAACATGAACCCGAACCCTAACCTGAACCCTAAACCTAAAGCTAACCCTAAACCTAACCCTAACCCTAACCCTAACCGCAATCCGAAACCTAACCCGAACCCTAAACCTAACCCTAACCCGAACCCTAACATGAACCCGACCCTAACCCGAACCCTAAACCTATACGTAATGCTAACCCTAACCCGAACCCTAACCCTAAACCTAACCCTAAACCGAACCGTAACCCTAACTCTAACCCTAACCCTAACCCGAACCCTAACTCTAACCCTAACACTAAAACGAACCTGATCCCGAACCCTAACCCTAACCCTAACCCGAACCCGAACCCTAACCCGAACCCTAAACCTAAACCTAAACCTAAACCTATCCCTAACCCTAACCTAATTCGAATGCGAAACCTAACATTAACCCGAACCCTAATCCTAACCCGAACCCTAACCCGAAACCTAAACCTAACCCTAAAACTAACCTTAACCCTAACCCTAACCCTAAGCCGAACACGAACCCTAACCCTAATGCAAACCCTAACCCGAACCCTAAACTTAACCCTCATCCTAAACATAACCCTAACCAAAACCCTAATCCTAACCCTAAACCTAACCCTAATCCTAACCCTAACCCGAACCCTAAAATGAACCCGAACCCTAACCCTAACCCTTACCCTAACTCTAACCCTAAAATTAACCCTAACCCTAACACTAACCCGAACCATAACCCTAACCCTAACCCTAAACCTAACCCAAACCCTAACATAAACCTTAAATCTAACCCTACCCCTAACCCTAACCCGAACCCGAACCCGAACCCTAACCCTAATCCTAACCATAACCTTAACCCTAACCCTAAACCTAACCCTAACCCGAATCCTAACTCTAACCCTAACCCTAACCCTAAACCTAACCCTAAATCTAAACCTAAACTTAAACCTTAACTTAACCCTATCCATAACCCCAACCCAAACCCGAGCCCTCACCCTAACCCTAACCCTAAAGGTAAAACTAACCCTAACCCTAATCCTAACCTGAACTCTAACCCTAACCCTAATGCTAACCCTAACACTAAACCTAACCCTAACCCGAACCCGAACCCGAACCCTTACCCTAACTCTAAACCTAAAACTAACCTTAACCCTAACCTACCCTGAATCCTAACACTATCCCGAACCCTAATACGAACCCTAACACTAACCCTAACCCTAACCCGAACCCTAACATGAACCCCTAACCCTATCCATAACCCGAATCCTAACCCTAACCCTAACAATAACCCGAACAGTAATCCTAACAAAAACCTAACC